>NW_017674823.1:79070-83658 GCF_001879085.1 Nicotiana attenuata | reverse complement strand
AATTTCAACAGTCACTGGAATTGCAACTGTGGAGGTCGCAGCCAAGGTAGTTTCAATCATGGGAACTTCAACCTCGAGAGATGAAAAATCTTGTGGTTGTTGTGCTCGTTCAATGGCTTCATTTACCTTGGCTAATTCAGATTCCAGGTTGAAAATTTCTTGACTTATCATGACCAAAGTATCACGATGAGACTTTAAGAAGGTCCAACTTACCTCAACATTGGTAGACTCTTCAAGAAGTTCATAATCTTTTTCCCAAGAAGCGACCTCATTCTTGAGTCCTTCATTCTCGGCTAATACAGAATTATAAGAAGATTGAAGGGCGGCATGTGAATTCTCCAAAGCATGCATACAATCCACAGAGGCACGAAGATCCTCCTGTGCTTTAGTCAAATTCTGAACTAACTCCCCGGCAAAAATTTCTTTTTGGTTCAAAAGATCCTTCAATGCTCTGATTTCTTCACTGGCCCTGGATAATTGTTCAGAAAATGAAGTCTCAAGACGTTCTCTTTCTTTTTCCCCCTGATTCAACGAAGCCTTGATGATCCCCAACTCGGAAGTGAGTGCTCGAACCTGTTGTTCTAAGGCAGTCTTGTTCTCTTGTAAATTCTCCATGTCGAGTTGAACACTGCCAAACTGTTCCTTCCAGTTGTTTGCCTCAAACTGAGAATCACGTGCTACCTTCTCCAAGAGGGAGATTTTGCTCATCAGCTCAGTGCCTATAAGATTGGCCTACAAATAAAAGAGAAGTAAAAATCCTAGAGTCGAAATTTTTTACAGAATGGAGAAAAGTAGGAAAGAAGAATACCTTTAAAGTGGCATGCATTATGTCATTCATGAGGGTCAGGTTGCAGTGGCTTTCAAGTTTTGTTTTCTCAATGGGGCCAATCAAAGGCTCGAGCCAAATATCAGCCTGACCAGACTTTCTCAAGAGGTTGTTGTTAGCAGGAACTTCAATGGTTACGCTCCTCATAGTAGTACTCTTACTTGAAGAGCCTACCTCCGTATGGTGAACAATAGATGGAGGAAGAGACAAAGGAGGAACAGAAGCAACATTTGATGAAGGTAAAGGAGCAATCATAGGTACGGGAGATGAAGAAAAAGATAAGGGAATTTCATCTAGAATAGGTCCTAAGTTTTCACTACCAAAACCACTAGCAAAGAGTAGATCGATAGACTCACGAGTATCGTGAGGAGAGACTTCATCATCAGGAATGATAACTGGAGTAATAACAGACTTGGAGGGAGATAGATGAGGGGAAACTTCAGCTTCATTATCAGAGACGATACGTTTCCGGGCTCGAGGCCTCATCACCAGGGAACCTTCATCTTCCTCATCTGAATCTTCTTCTTCAGTTTCAGTAGTTTTTCTTTTTGAAGAACCCAAGAATACATCTTGGGCTGAAGAGGTGCGAGTACTCAAAGAGTCACGAGCAGCTATGATAGACTCTGAGGTGACCCCACGAATAGCAAATCCTAATAAAAAGAAGGATAAAAGTTAGAACAAAGAAGATATTTAGATACAAACAAGGAAAAATAGAAACCCTTACCATGAGTTTTTACTTTCCAACCATAACGGCCGGAAAGGTTTTTCCACGATCTACCCTCCATTGGAGCGGCCTTCAACAATCTTCCAACCCAACCACGGATGTTGGGCACGGTTTCCACGACACCCATGGTTGTTGAGAAAGGAAAAAGAAGCGACATTAGAAAAGGTGATAAAACCTGAAAGGGAAAGGCACGAGGAAGATTTAACACTTACGTGCAAAGTTCCACTTCTCGGGGAAGGGAACCTTTTTTTCACCCACTAAACCAGCAGTGGGGGCAGCAACAAATCGGGCATACCAGCCACGGTCTTTATCGTCCTCAGGGCTCACTAAAACCTTCTTGCTCCTCGCTGCTAGGGTAAAAATGCCGTTGCAAAAAAGCCTAAGGGAATAGAGATGAATTAGGTGGGGAAAAGTAAATTCGGCATCCGCCAAGTTAGTGAGGTGCCTTAAGCAGGCGACAACCCTCCAAACGATTGGGCAATTTGACCCAAGCTAACATTAAAAAAGCGACAAAAAATCCAGAATAACTGGATCAATGGCCGGTTTAAACCCTAAAGTAAAGGGATACGTATAAACAAAAGAAAATCCAGTAATGTAGGAGGTGATTCTCTAATTTGGATTAGGAATGATGATAGGGAAATCATCACTCCAATGAAAATCTCTACGAATTATGGGGATTAAAGGGTCAGTAATTTGAGAAGGATAAGTATCAACTCGATTAAAGAGGCGACTTGAGTTCTGAGAGATTCCCTGTCATGATAAAAAGATAAGTCCGTTGGAACTATTTCTTCCGCTAAAGGTTCGCGTAAGGGTTCAGAGGATTCTATGTTTCTGGAAGATAACCTTTGAGAATGGGAACTTCCAGTTCTAGAAGAAGGGCCATAACTAGAAGAAGGTGTGAGTGAACTACCACCACGAACAGATCCCAAACTACGGAGTCTACCACCACCACCTCTTCTGTGCCTAACGGGAGCATTGGGAAAGCTGTCTAAAATAGGAGTTCTTCTAGGGTTAGGGTTCGGAGAAGCCATGACAAAGAAGATTGAAGTGAAGAAGAAGTGAATAAAAGTTTTGGAAAATTAAAGTGTTCAATACGCTTTAAATGGTAGAAGACAAAGATGGAAGTTGTATTTATACTAGTGAATGACCGTCAGAAGGAAAGAGTATAGTGATGGGAAGTCCATAATAATGATAACTGACACTTCGTGGACAGGGAAGCCGAAAAGAAAGCCTAAGAAAGTGCTGCACAATTGTATGACCAATAAGAGGATGACACGTGTCCAGCGCATTAAATGAAAGTAATAAGTGAAGCGTCAAACTCTGTCAGAGCATTAATGGTGATAAAAATTCTCCCTTAATGAATTCCACTTCCCAAATATTCAAACTGATGAATAAATGGAAAGTGGGGGGACTATCTGTATTGGGGAAAATTATATTTATGTATATGATGACGTGTCATGACATATAGACTGGTCAAACAGTCAATGAAATAAGGTTGGTTAACAGATACGAGCAACAACAGATACGAGCAGCAACAGATACGAGAAAATTAAATGGAGGGGGTGCGAGCAGTCATACAAGTAATTCAATGCTCGTACCTGTTCAAGACATTTAAAACTTAAAGATAGTGAAGAATCAAAGGAATGAATCTAACAGCAAAAAGGAGCCCAGATACAACATTTAATGAGTATTAATTGTTGGAAACGCTAGAGAATATGTATTTAATGTATATGATTGCATAACGTAACATTTAAAGTCATTAATTGCCCATAATAGCATTATTATGACAAAGGTAAGGCTCGTATCCCAAAAGAGCTATAAAAAGGGAAGAAATAAACAACTGTAGGGGCAGGTGACTATTGGAATATACTTTGATTTACCAGCTTTCATACTTGGCTATCTAAAATTTCTGTCTTTATTTACTTTTTCGATTATCAGTAACCCGATTCTTCTAAATTCTAGCTTTGACTAAAATCCTATATTTTGGTTAAACACAAGAGCTCTTTCTTTTCTTTTTTCTTTTTTCTTTTTCTATTCGGTATTTGACATTCATTTTGTTGGAGTCTCAGTTAATTTGAATTTATGCTACATAATTAAGGTTTATTTAAGGGTGAAGAGCTCCCTATCAGAATTCTTTTTATTCCAAGCGCTCGAACTCGAAACCTCTGATTAAGGGTGGAAAAATTTATCCATCCCATTACAACTCTATGGTAGTGCAAGAGCTCTCACTACTAGAAATCCGATAATTAGCGATCACAAAAACCGACCAACGTTGGTCGGTTTAGGCAAATTACCAACCAAAACGCGTCCAAACAGGCTTGATCGCTATTTTGGTGGTCGCTTTAGTATACCGACCAAGGTTGGTCGCTAACTACCGACCAATGTTGGTCGCAGAGGTAAAAGGACCAACTATACAATTTAAAGCAAATACCGACCAACTTTGGTCGGTAATATATTTTAATAATTTAATTTTACCGTCCAAACTTGGTTAGTGTATTTAAATTACGTTATTTTATTAATTATTAAAATTTAAAAATTAGCGACCAAAGTTGGTCGGTAAAGTAAAATATATATTTTTTTTAAAAATTAAAATTTAACCATACCGACCAAAGTTGGTCGGTAAAGTTGAAGTCTGGGTAATCCTTGTTCATTAACCGACCAACTTTGGTCTGTAATTTTTAATTTTTACTTTTTTTTAAACTTTAGCGACCAACCGTGGTCGCTAATCAGCAGAAAATTATTTTTTTAATTAGAAACCGACCAACTTTGGTCGGTTTTCTGGGTTTTAATTTTGGCATGAAATGCCTGTTTTGGCAGCTACACCACCTGCCAGCATACCAAAATTCCTAAACAACAATAACACAACAACAAAAACAACAACAACAACAACAACACAATTCAATAAATACATTAAAACAAACAAAAAAGTTCAATAGAACTAAAAAATCCAAAACCAAGTTTAATCTTATTACAACTAGTTCAAAACCGGTTCTATTTGTCTAGTTCAAAGTATATAAAAGTCAAGGAGTGTTTTGTAC
>NW_017674823.1:9352-77279 GCF_001879085.1 Nicotiana attenuata | reverse complement strand
GAATATTCGTGTAACTTCTAGTACGATGGAAAAGATATTTCCATGTGGTTTTTTTGATGTGATGGAACACTTTCCAATCCACCTTGTACACGAGGCACGACTTGGAAGGCATGTTCAATGCAGATGGATGTATCCCTTTGAGAGGTAATATTATAAGTTTGATGTAATTTTATATTTTATTTGAATGTTCTAGGCTAACATGACATTATGTAGGATAATTGGCAAATGCAAATAATTTGTTAAGCAAAATAATAGGATTGAAGGATCTATATGCGAAGCTTATCTTGCAAAGGAAACTGCTCATATTTGTTCTTATTATTTTGAGTGCAACGTGACATGTTCTAGGAATAGGCCCAATAGGCACACGGTCGAATGTGTGAATGATCCATTATATCAGCCAATGTCCATATTCAATCAACCAGGCCGATGTTCTAAGGATGTTAGAAAGAGAAGTTTGAGTGATATGGAGTACAAGTCAGCTACACTTCATGTGTTGCTAAATTGTCCCGAAGTTGTACCATTTCTCAAGTAAGTATTTATTTATTAGTTATCAAAATATAAAATTTACTGTGATTACATCTTGATGCAACTACAAAAAATATTTGATGTGTCGCAGTCACTTGGTAGGTCAATTTGGCCATGATGCTGTATATACGAGATTTGATACGTGGTTCAAACAATTTGTAAGTTTATCTTGATAATTAATGTTCTAACACTATGTACGTAAATAATGTTTGTAAGTTAGCATAACTTACAAACATTATTTACGTACATAGTGTTAGAACATTAATTATCAAGATAAACTTACAAATTGTTTGAACCACGTATCAAATCTCGTATATACAGCATCATGGCCAAATTGACCTACCAAGTGACTGCGACACATCAAATATTTTTTGTAGTTGCATCAAGATGTAATCACAGTAAATTTTATATTTTGATAACTAATAAATAAATACTTACTTGAGAAATGGTACAACTTCGGGACAATTTAGCAACACATGAAGTGTAGCTGACTTGTACTCCATATCACTCAAACTTCTCTTTCTAACATCCTTAGAACATCGGCCTGGTTGATTGAATATGGACATTGGCTGATATAATGGATCATTCACACATTCGACCGTGTGCCTATTGGGCCTATTCCTAGAACATGTCACGTTGCACTCAAAATAATAAGAACAAATATGAGCAGTTTCCTTTGCAAGATAAGCTTCGCATATAGATCCTTCAATCCTATTATTTTGCTTAACAAATTATTTGCATTTGCCAATTATCCTACATAATGTCATGTTAGCCTAGAACATTCAAATAAAATATAAAATTACATCAAACTTATAATATTACCTCTCAAAGGGATACATCCATCTGCATTGAACATGCCTTCCAAGTCGTGCCTCGTGTACAAGGTGGATTGGAAAGTGTTCCATCACATCAAAAAAACCACATGGAAATATCTTTTCCATCGTACTAGAAGTTACACGAATATTCTGATCCATCCGGAGTAGGTTTTCTTCCCTTAATGTGGAAGAACACAAGTCTTTGAAAAAATAACTAATCTCTGTGATGGGATTCCAGATTCTTTCAGGCAAACCACAAAATGCAATAGGAACTAAGGTCTTGTACGCGGTGAAATCGGAGGGCCCGATTTACCACCATTAAGCCATCTCGGGGAGGTACCTCGAGACCCCGAGGACGTGATGCCACTACTTAGCCCTTTCCTTCGGGGCTTGTCAAGGCCCGATTTGAGGCCGAGATAAGGATAAAGAGGGGAAGCCCCTAAGATATGCGGTCGAGTCTGATAGGTCGGCCTACCCATAGCCTATGCTAAGGCGTCGCGTCAAACCATCACATCTCCATATTTCGTAAATTAAATATACATGTAATCGTGACTGAGTTCCCCTTCTATATAAAGGGGACTCGCCCTACCTTGTAAAGGACTGATGTTGCTCCATTTCTCCACAAGTGCAATAAAATCTCTCTCTCTCTCTCACTTCTTACTAAAACTTATTGGCTCTCACTGATACTGTGGATACCTAGATATCCTTCGCCTTCATATGTTTTCTTCATGTTTTATATGAGTTCTTCATCGTATAACTTGGTTTTGACTATAAAGAGCTTCGTTTGATTATATCTTTAACTCGTATACTACCCTCGATTGTCCCCGATAGATCGAGCTCGATCTCGAGGTCGACCCTGAAGCCCCCATCAACCAAACCTACATCCGGGTAGCAGGCCCTTCGGTTCGATCATTATCTTGTTTTAGCTCACGCTCCATCGTTAAAATTCATAATACTAGCATCATCTGCTCTAACAACTAGCTCGGGAATAGATCACGTATTTTTAGAGTCCCATTTTACAAATTTAATTATCGTTACCAGTTTCACGGTAAACAGTTTGGCGCCCACCGTGGGGCTAAAAATAATAGTGCTTATTTTCTTGCTAGTTTCATTACACAAATGCATATCATCTTTCACACTTTTTCTTGTCCAAGGATCCTTTGATTTCAGATAAAAATGTCTGGCTCGGTGAACAGAGTTGAGAACGATCGCCTCGAAAATCATGTGGAAAATGGTGTAGCTATCCCGGCCACCGAAGCACCACTACAGAATCCTGATAACGCACCCGGACCGGTAATAGCGGACACGGACTCACAGGACGCACAACAAGTCAACGAAACTTCTCGCACAGACAGAAGCGCACGACACAGTGACCGACAGGAAGTTCAGAAAACCCCGGCCCGGGAAGAACAGGAAGTTAGTCTTCACGTTATTTTTGAAATGTTGCAGGCACAACAACTGACCATTGTTCAGTTGCAAAGCCATCCGAGGGCCCCCAGCATAGTAGCACCGGAAACAGCTTCCCCCGACGAGCATACCGCCACCTACGCATGCACGAAGAAAAATAGCGACTTTCAAGATGACCCCGCTACAGAAACATACGCCGATGTCATCACAGCAGCAGCGGCGGAAACCGACAAGTCGGAGGCTGAACAAAGAAAGGAAGAAACACCACAAGAAGTCGCATCTTGCTCCCTGGTAGGACGAATGAGATCGCATCCGGTTTCGGATGAACAGACAACCCTGGCCTTTGCTCGGGGTTTAAACAAAGCATACCCGCCGACCCAGGTCGTTTCAAACGATGTTTAGCTAGATACCCGGGCAAGACTTGGCCATGCGTCCGTATCCAGCACCGGCCACTAATCGGGGCCATAAGCGACTATCCAGAAACCTTTACAGAAACAGCACACCCAAGCAGGCCTTCCACGAAGAAACTAATGCCAAACGGATGGAGATACCATCCATGCGCCGCTAATGGGAGGAACGCCTCAACATCCAACCTACCTCGCAACGGTAGGGGAGTAGTTCGAGGGCGACATCCTCGGGGAACCTCCAGCGGAACCAGATCCGATGAGGCACAGCCAGCAGACAAACCTCGTCCAGAAGAGTACGGGCTCAACATTGTTATGCCAAATATCCTAGTCACCATAAGTGAAACTAGGAATGCTGAGCGACTCAGGCCTACTCGACCAAGGCCCCTTTGAAAGAACCATAACCCGATGTGGAATCCGCAGGATGTAGGCGGCAGCGGGGCCATGAATGACTCCTGTCTCGAAAATATGACAGCCGTGTTACTCAGTCAAAATCGCCGACGAGTACTATCGAACGATCAAGCTCAAATCTGCCCCCGAGGAAAGAAGACAATCAAGAAGGATGAAGTAAACAAGCCACTACGTATCACTGCGACAATGGAGGAGCGGCGACGCCCTCTGAGAACTCATAACATGGGGAGTAAAAATACCCGCCACCGGGACAAAGACAGATCTAGGGAAATATTTCCAAGGATACTCTGGCATCCAGGGAAAAGGGCAGCACGACTCCAGACCAAATCGCCCCCACATCCCGAATCCTTGGTGAATTCCAAATGACAAATTGCCGAAAAGACCGTTCTTTCAATATAGCCCACCTGAGTCCGAGCCGGGACCTCGGACTTTACACCATCAAAGGAAGCGCAAAGTATAGACGTCTTATTTAGACGACCACCGACGCACTACCCAAAGGCGCCGACGGTCCCATCTTGACAAAAGAATGAGATTCCTTGCAAAGGGCAGAACTAGAATAAGCCGACAGGGACACACCGAGTCTCGGAACATCGCCTAACACACCCCGCGATAAGAAAGAACTGCTTTGCTCCTTCGTTTTCTTTTTACTAACCTGAACGCAGACAGTTGGCTAGGATACTCGGAGGTTCTCAAGACTCTACCCGGAGATTCCTAGGCCTCATATAGACGACCGCCATGTTTTCTCCCTTCAGCCGGGCATCCGCCCCCGAAAGGAACCTTGTCAGCAAGATTATTGGCAAAACAGCATACCAGAAGAAGGTTCGATGATGTCACGGGCTTTATTCCGATAGCCCAACAACGAACGATGGTTTGCCTCTAAGAGCATCCCCCCCGGGAGGACCCAGATACGGCGGACTAAACCCCTATCGGGAATCATATGCTGGGCCAAAACGGTCTGAGAAGCCGTGCACGCACGGGTCGAGTTCACAATGACGAAACAATGTACATCTATACCATGCTATTAAAAGGATATTTTCACGGCATTTTATTCTCCAGATAAAGAAATCTCAAGTGTATCCCCGGTAGGGGCCCCCTCCACCTAATGCATTCCGAAATACTCGAAGACTTAATGCCTACAACTAGGTAGTCGCGCGATCTCAGGATCAGAACTCCGGGCTCATAAAGCCCCTACAAGGCAACTCCGAGCTCACAAGGAGCGGTCTTCACGCTTAAACAACTTGATGACTCGGAGGCTGTCATCACTCACTATACGTTGGAAAATCCGAAACTGTAAGACCCTTAGCGGGCAGACTCAGCATAACCAGGTCCATTCTACATCACCCAAGAACTATAAGACCTCAATAGGCATGACAAACTATAAGACCTCAATAGGCATAACAAACTGTAAGACCTCAACAGGCATGACAAACTGTAAGACCTCAACATGCATGACAAACTGTAAAACCTCAACATCCATGTAAATCCCAAAGTTTAGGCTATACATCGCATTTGTAAGAATCCTAAAAGGGCATACCCTCGATGTAGACGCCTAAACTGTCACTCGAGATCAAAAAATGGCTATGGCCAAATGCACATGACTATGGTCAAAACGGCTGATACAGCCAAAATAACGCGACTCGGGGATGCCCGACCATCGCTAAACAAAAGTCGCAGGCCAGTACTTCGAATATACTTAGAAAATAACCGGTTAAAATAGGCTTCCCTCAAACAGGCAAACAACGGGCTATGAACCTTCCTAGGTGCTCGAAATATCACCGATAACGACTTGAAATCGAGGTTCTTCTAAAACCGACGACGGGTCAGGCAAAAATCTTTCAAAAAGACCTCAACGAGCGGAAAAAAAAGCCTACAAAAAGTCCACGGGCAAAAACAGCGTAAGAGTCATTGTCGCCAGCTAAGCAAGCCTACGGGCCACATATCAACAGGTCTCTACAACCAAACAAGCGTAATAGCCAGTGTCGCCAGCCCAAGATTGACAACTTGAGGATTAAAGTGAGCTCGAGTCGTAACCCGATTCGGAGACCGGATCAAAAATAGTTAACTAAACAAGCCTACGGGCCACATATCAGAAGGTCTCTACGACCAAAAAGCATAAGAGCCATTGTCGTCAGCCAAATTGACAACTTGAGGATTAAAGTGAGCTCGAATCGTAACTCGATTCGGAGACCAGATTCAAAATAGTTAACTAAACAAGCCTACGGGCCATATACGGAAATGTCTCAACGACCAAAACAGCGTGCAAAGCACTACCCCCATTCGGGAAATCGAAGGCGCTTAAAGGTCAATTACAGCCCGAATCGCAAAGCGACTCAGAGACTGGAGCCGCAATAAGCACAAAACTACAGCATGCCTAAGGGCACGACACAAACGCCACGATCGCCAGCTGAGTGAGCCTCCGGGTCGCCCGCTTATAAGGTCACTTTGACCCGAGGCAAAGAAGGCCACCATCACCCGCATGTGCAGACAGGGAAGAGCTTAAAGGTTAATTACAGCTCGAATCGCAAAACGACTCGGAGACAGGACCTAAACGCCGGACAAAGCGCAGGGACCGCAGTGCTTGCTTACATCAAGAACCACACCTAGGAGCCCGGGGCTCGCCCGGTTGGTCCCGAACCTACGAGGATCTCGCCAAACATCGAAACTGACCCGGTCGAAGGCAATAACAGAAAGTGATGTGGAAGAAGTAAGGCTTCAAGGACTCTTCTTATTTCACGCACGCAGAGGGGAAAAAGGGGAGGGGACACACTCTCCATAAACAGACATGTTCTACATATATCAAAAATGGAGCAACAAAACGGCACAATCTGCGATCCATTCCGAAGGGCTACAGCTTGCCGGGTTCACTCCCCGTCCCGTCAGCAAGAAATGACCACGCGTCACACTCATCCGCCCTTGCTCGATCCAATTCATCAGAAAGAATAAAGCCCCTCGCGCCAATCTCCTTGAGTGCTTCTCTTCAGGATCTGCAACGGACATATTCCTCGATCCTTTTCTCCCGGTTGAGGGCTCGCTTCAGCTCGGCCTGAGCATCCGCGGCATCCTTCATACGGATTGCCATCTCCTGATCAGCGTTGGTTCGGCTTAGCATCGCCTTAGGCCGAGCGTCAATTATCTCGGCCCTGGTCTTCGAAAGTTCGGATTCTAATTTCTCGATCACATCTGCTTGGACTTCTAAGGCAGGAACCTTGGCCAAGGCACTTGCCTCCTCTAAAACATGAGCTTGCACCTGAGCCCTTAGCTCGCCACAAGCATTTCTGGCACGATCAATATCGCCCTTAAGGTACTCCATGGCCTCCGCCTTTATCTGCAGCTGATATAACAAAGAAGGGAGCGAAGCTTGAGCTGCATAAAGTTACCTGCTCCATCAAATAACTCTCATAATTCGAGCACCGGTACGCTTCGCATCGCCAATGTAGCAACTCTCCCTCCTTCTCCTCGCTAAGCAGCCTAAGAGATTCTCCCTCACCCTGAACTTTTTGAAACTTGGCCCCTTGACGGACCAGCTCAAACATCAGCCTGTCACAGGCCTGCACAAGGAAAACTCAATGATGAATGAAGGACGCGGAATACAGGGAAACTGCGCCTAAACTCACCACGAAGTGAAGCCGGCGGACTTCCTCGAAGTCGAAGCATACTCCTGTTGATCCTGTCCCTTGGCCCCCGGGAGAACCAGCCTCGGGCAAAGCATATCCGCTCAAAGGCATCGGCGACCTAGAATAAGGTACTCCGGGGGCAACGGACTCAGACAATGCCTTCTCTTTGGAGACACTGACCTGGTCAGCACCACTAGGAGCTCCATCGCCTCGAGGGGCGAGAAGGGAGGTCAAGGACTCCTTCCCCTCTTCGGAAGAGCACTGTCTCATCCAGAGGAACTGCCCGATGCCTGCAAGCAGCAAATCCAATGCGAGTAAAAAGGGGAAAATATTACCTCAAGTATGTGAAGGTCAAGGCAAAAGCAACATGCGCACATACCTTGATATTTCGCTCCCCACCTGACACGAAGCACAGCTCGCCACTAACGCTCGTGGCAGGACGAGTGGGTCACCAGCCTCCGGACCCAGCCAGGCAGATCGAAGACTTCGGTCGGCGTCCATGAAGTTGCTACAACAGGGTAAAAACACTATTATTTAACTAACTTCCGCTATAGGTACAACCTGAAAAAGCACCAGACGCTACACTCACGTGCGTAATTCCACCCTTCGGAGAACGACAAAAGCTCCACGGGGATAATGTCGACTGTCTGGAACCTGACGAACCAACCAGCCCATTCTCGACCCCCCTCCTCTTCGTCGTCAACAACAAAGGGCGTGGACGAACGACACTTCAGGGTTAGCAGGCCGATGAAAGGGCCAATATAGTCGGATGAGGTGATCGAGCGTAAATTCAAGATCGGCTTTCTCCGCAAAGAACCTCATCATTAGCACCACCCGCCAAAACGACGGATGTATCTGTGCCAAAGTAACCTGATACTTCAAGCAAAAATCAAGCATGACCTTGTCGAGGAGCCCAAATGCGAAAGGATACAGGTATACACTCAAAAATCCGTTAGCGGAATCCGTAACATTCTCTCCCGAATGAAGCACCTGCAGCGCTACCGCCTCACTCCATCCGCAGTGTTTTCTCACCATCTCCAAATGCTCCCCCCTTATCAAAGAAATAGTCTTCAGAACGAAATCCCTCAGCTCCCGAGCGCCGGGAACAGCACTCTCCGCTCTCTGCCATGCCGTCCCCGAAGTGGTTGCCATGACTATGGTAAAACTAAACAGAGCAAAGCAAGGGCGCGCATCAACACTTTTTGCACCTTGGGAAATGAGGAACCCTATGCCAAAGCGGGACTGCAGCTACCTAAAAATAGTGAAGCCCTGCGAAGAAGCTGAGGCCGCCCCACTTATATGCTAAGAAGCGGCAACGTTTCGCCTACTCGGAGTATGCCCCGGGGAACCTACGACATCGGTATAGTCCAATGGGGCGATACCTAACCCCGAAAGTATCCTTTGACAAGAACCCAAGACTCAAGGAACCGTCTGCATTATCTCCAAGCTCGAGATAGCATCCCGCCTCGAGAATCCCCACCGAAGAGAAATCGGAATTTGCGAAGCTTTCCATGCCGTCACTCAACGCGAGGTAGTTTAAGATTTCGTGATTACCTTTCTAAAAAAGAATGAATGAACGCAAGACGCTCCAATCGTGGAAGCACCGCAAAGGTTCGAAGCAGTGCCTGAGTGATAGCAACTCCTCAGCAAAAAATCTATCACGTACGTATCTAATGGAAGCTGTCCGCATCAAAAATCAAATGGGACCCCCCGGTACCCGAAGCTGGCTTTCATCCAGGATAACATCCTCGAAGGCCCCAAAATTCGACACATTATCTACATGCAATTCAAAAGGCCCAGGCAGCCCAGTACTATCCGATCAATCTAGGATTGCCTCGAGGTACAACAATGGCCTCGAAAGGGTGCCATGTCGGTCAATAGAAGAGCAGAAAGGATGCTCACACCCGAGTCAAATATCAGCAGCCAAGAAGTAAAGGGAGGCAGTCAAAGGGCCCCGAGGGGTATGAACACATGCAATTACTAGGCAAAAATCAAAGGCGAAAATTAAAGGCAAAAATCAAAGGAATATATTCATGTTCATAAAAATCCATGTACAATAGCCGCCGAGGGGTCAGAGGCATACGTTTACATAAGCCCACGAAGGGTCTCTACATAGAAGTAAAAAAGCAAATGTGTACATATAGTGAAGGTCCGTGTCCTAGTCCAAGCGGTCGACGATCCACCGCAGCGTCAACACCTCCAAGTACCATCTTCCCAGGACGCATGACCTCAAAGAAAATATCTCCCAGAGCGCCTTCGAGAGCCCTGCCCCGACCTTCCGCACTGATATACCCTAAAGATGAAGCAAGGGAGCCTCGGAGAGACAGCGGACCGAACAAACCTCGGTCCCGCTTGCACGGCTACTTCGGATCCACTTCTTGGAGCGTCAAGCCGCGCAAGCTCCCGGCTCGGGGCAGAGTTCAACATCGATCCGGGATACGAAGGTAAGCAGTAGTGTATAATCCGAGCCCCCTTTTGAGCAGCGGTGTATAATCCGAGCGACTGTATACATAAGAGGGAGACCGACTCCCCATCCATCGCCACCTTGGGCCAACAGCAGCAGCAAATTCCAACATACCAACGACCGTAGCACGACAACGCGATTATGTTCAATGAAGGGACGATCCGGCGAAGGGCCATAGCACAACTTAAGGGAGCTCCTCCTAACGGCCTTGAGGCCATAAGCCCCAAGCATGATGTTCAGGGATAGAAGAAGATGATGAGAAGGAATAGGAAAAACAACGCCAAGGCACCCCATTTATAGGGGCAACAACATGGTCGTCGAAGCTCTGGAAGACTGACCGACGAATGCAATTATTGCATCCTTGAAAAATCGAAACGACGACAGTACTTTTACCTTGAAGAACGAAAATAATAGAGTATTGAGCATGAGTCTATAAGATATGCCATATATCACAAAAGATTTCACCACGATGCGAATCACCAGTGTACTGTCACCATGAGGAGTTCGAGGAGTCAATGGTCATAATCGTTTCCCATCGCTTCATTATGGGAAACACGGAGACTATCTGTACGCGGTGAAATTAGAGGGCCCGAGTTCCCACCATTAAGCCATCTCGGGGAGGTACCTCGAGACCCCGAGGACGTGATGCCACTACTTAGCCCTTTCCTTCGGGGCTTGTCAAGGCCCGATTTGAGGCCGAGATAAGGATAAAGAGGGGAAGCCCCTAAGATATGCGGTCGAGTCTGATAGGTCGGCCTACCCATAGCCTATGCTAAGGCATCGCGTCAAACCATCACATCTCCATATTTCATAAATTAGATATACATGTATTCGTGACTGAGTTTCCCTCCTATATAAAGGGGACTCGCCCTACCTTGTAAAGGACTGATGTTGCTCCATTTCTCCACAAGTGCAATAATATCTCTCTCTCTCTCTCTTCTTACTAAAACTTATTGGCTCTCACTGATACTGAGGATACCTCGATATCCTTCGCCTTCATATGTTTTCTTCATGTTTTATATTAGTTCTTCATCGTATAACTTGGTTTTGACTATAAAGAGCTTCGTTTGATTATATCTTTAACTGTTATACTAGCCTCGATTGTCCCCAATAGCCCGAGCTTGATCTCGAGGTCGACCCTGAAGCCCCCATCGACCAAACCTACATCCGGGTAGCAGGCCCTTCGGTTCGATCATTATCTTGTTTTAGCTCACGCTCCATCATTAAAATTCATAATACTAGCATCGTCTGCTCTAACAACTAGCTCGGGAATAGATCACGTATTTTTAGAGTCCCATTTTACAAATATAATTGTCGTTACCATTTTCACGGTAAACAGGTCTCCATGAAAACAAGACAGTCATGACTTTTCAAATGGCTCAACTTCCCTACCTCCATATCTACTTTTTTTCCAAGATTCGATGCATAACCCTCAGGTATCTTATATTTCGTAACGCAATCACAAATTTGTCGTCTTTCCTCCAAGGTGAATGTGTCACTTGCTTTGGGATTGAACACCTTACCATTGTTTGTTGTCTGCAAGTATAATTCAGGCCGCCTGCAATATTCTTGTAAGTCCATTCTAGCCTTCGGGTTATCCATTGTCTTACCTTTAACATCCATCACTATGTTGAATAAATTATCAAAATAATTCTTCTCAATATGCATGACATCAATGTTGTGACGGAGAAGATTATCCTTCCAATAAGGCAACTCCCAAAATATACTCTGTTTCGTCCAATTATGAGTAACACCATATCCGGGGAATCTATAAGGTGGAGCTTCAGTAACTTTACTGAAGTTCTGGACCCTCTCCCAAATTTCCTCACCTGAAAGTATCGGAGGTGGAGAATCATATTCCATTTTATTCTTTTTGAATGCATTTTTCATTCTTCTAAACTCATGATAATGAGGCAAGAATTGACGATGACAATCAAACCATGTGCTTTCGGCCATGTTTCAAAGTGAATGCTTTACTATTTTCCATGCAGTAAGGACAAGCTAGCTTCCCAGCAGTGATCCACCCAGACAACATTCCATACGCAGGAAAATCGTTAATAGTCCACATTAAATTAGCACGCAAATTGAAATTTTGCTTGGTTGATATGCCATATGTTTCAACACCATCATACCCCAATTGTTTTAGCTCATCAATCAAAGGTTGCAAATATACATCAATCAAACTTTTCGGGTTACGTGGACCGGGGATAATACAATTTAAGAATATATATAGACTAGTCATACACAACTCGGGTGGTAGATTATAAGGTGTAAGAAAGACAGGCCAACATGAATATGGTGTCGCAGATATAGAAAAAGGGTCCATGGCTGCTTGAGAAATATTCCAATCAGATTTGATACTCAGTAATCCAACTGCAACAGACAGCTTAGAGTGCGGACTTCCTTTACGTAGTGGACGACTTGCTTCCTCTAACTGTTCATAAAAACGTTTTGCGTCATCATTAGGAGTTTGTTCAACATTTTCATTGGTCTCACCCCCGAAGTGCATCCCAAAAGCATCTGTAACCGTATCACGAATTCTAGAATCACGATTTGTATTCTCCACCGACCTACTACTTTTACCAACAACCATGTTATGAAATATCCCACGGCTACCATCGATCTCTCCATGATTAGTCCGCACAAAGTAATTCACTATAAACTCCTACCTATAAAGATGAAGCTTAACTTTCTCTGGTTTTTCAAGCTTCATATAGTCGCAGCTATCACAAGGGCACCTAATTACTCCTTCACTTTGGTATGGTGGAAGTGACATTGCATGTCTAATAAAGTCATCAACCCCTTCTACAAAATCCTCCCGCAATCCCCGCCGATTAGAATAATTCCTATTGTACATCCAAATACGATGTTCCATCTATACAAATAAAATAAGAACAAATTAATTTAGTTAATTCATATCATAATCTTTTTTTTAGTTAATTCATATCCTAAAAGTTCCAATTCATATCCTAAAAGTTCAATTCATATCCCAAAATTTCAATTTATAAACTAAAAGTTCAATTTATAAACTAAAAGTCCAATTCATATCCTAAAAGTTCAATTCATATCCTAAAAGTTCAATTCATATCCTAAAGTTTAAATTTACAAACTAAAAGTTCAATTCATAAACTAAAAGTTCAATTCATATCCAAAAAGTTCAATTCATAAACTAAAAATTCAATTCATATCCAAAAGGTCCAATTCATATCCAAAAGGCGCAATTCATAAACTAAAAGTTCAAACTACAAATCCTAAACCCTAGATTCTAACTAAACTATTCAAGACTATACAAAGTATAATTCCAATCTTACTAAACTATTCAAGACTAATTAAACTAATTAGTTAATAAAATTAATAAACAAAACTAATTAAAACAAGACCTAAACCGTAATACTTCATATTCAAGTTGGGGTATTTTGGTCTTTTAATATTCTTAAAAAAACAAAAAAGGGAAAAACCTAACCAATTAAATGGGAAAAGCCCACTGTAAAGTTGTCACGACCCGGATTTCCCACCATCGGGAGTCGTGATGACGCCTACTAACGGAGCTAGGCAAGCCAAACATTTAAACATTCCCTGATTTCACCTCAACAATAACAATATAAATATAATGGGTCGTTTAAATAAAAGTGGAAGTCTTTAAAATATAGATAACTGAAAACCCAAAAAATTCGGAAGTTCAACATTTCTCTACCCAAGACTGGTGTCGCTATCTCACGAACTACTAAAGAGTGCTGCAAACAAGTCTAAATAGAAAATGCATAAATGTCTGTCTCGGTACAATGAAAACAAACTGAAAACATGGAAAGGGACTCCGGCCTGCGAACGCCATCTAGGCTACCTCGTAAGTCCCTGGACTGAAGTCAGCTCCCGATTAATATCCTGCTGTTGTGGTCCAAAAGCTGCTTCGGTACCGTGATCTGTGCAAAAGAGCACAGAAGTGTAGCATCAACATAACCGACCCCATGTGCTGGTAAGTGCCTGGCCTAACCCCGGCGAAGTAGTGACGAGGCTAGACAGGACTACCAAACCAACCTGTGCAGTTCAATATATATATATATGCAATAAAAGGGAAGAATACAGAAATTAAACAGTTAAGAGGGAGGGAAGCATACTATGGGGGAGTACAGTCCGGATATAAAGTCAACAATTTAAGCAAGAAACAGGGCAATAACAATAATTAATGAGAGCAGGAAAATCAATAGTTGCACGGCATCAACCTTCATGCTTTTACTCTCATTCTCGCCAAAAGCAATCAAATAAAGTGCACGGTATCACCCTTCGTGCTTTCCCTCACATAACTCTCATATCATGGCACGGAATGATCCTTGGTGCAATTTTAATCAAATCGGAGCACGGAATGTCCCTTCGTGCATAAATAATCAAAACATGGCACGGAATGACCCTTCGTGCAAATATAATTAAAACATGGCACGGAATGACCCTTCGTGCATTATCACTCTTCCTCTCCCAAACAGTAATCACAACCAAACGGGGCGAGGGGATAAACAAATAATAAGAAATGTCCCGGCAAGGGAATTACACAATTAACAGCTAAATCCTGGCAAGGGAGCAACAACAATACTTTCACATCCCGGCAAGGGAGATAATCAATATACTCAAACCATCCCGGCAAGGGATTAATCACATCACTTTCTATTTCTTTCATTTCGTACTCAATAGTCTTTTTGTCATTCGAGCCAACGTTCCAAAGATTTACAATTCCTAATTAGTCCTCGTACTCTTCATATTGCATAGAATTCATCATTAACATGGGAGAGTCATAACGATATCAGAATAAGTACATACAAGGACCCACGGTCATGCTAGACACCGGTGTATAGATACTCGTCACCATGCCTATACACCGTACTCGATCATTTAGCAATTAGCAAATAATAACACTCTAATCCTATTCCTTCAAGCCAAAGTTATATCAAACACTTACCTCAAATGCTCCAAAATCAACTCAAGCCTCTAGTATAGCTTTACCCCTCGAATTCAGCTCCAACTCAGTCAAATCTATGAAATAATGACTTTACTATATTAATAATAGCTAAACAAACTAAACCCAAAGCCTAAATATGAATTTTAAAGCTTTCTACCCAAAATTCCCAAAATCGACCCCGGGCCCGCTTGGTCAAAACCCGAGGTTCGAACCAATTCCATGTCACCCGTTCTCCCACGAGCCCGGATATACAATTTGTTTTCAAATTCGACCCCACAACGAGGTCTAAATCAAAGAAAACTTAAAAGCCCTAATTCTAGCCTTTTCCCCAATTGTTACCATGAACTACATGATTTAGGTCTAGGAATTTGATAAATGATGATAGAAAATGAAGAAAACGAGTTAGATAATACTTACCCAAGAAGTTTTGGTATAGGATAGCTCTAAAAATCGCCTATGTGCTGTGTTTTGGGTGAAAAATCCCATTACTGGTCTGTTTTTAGGCTTTAAAAATAACTGGGCGAATTTGCCCTACGCGTTCGCGAGAGGGAAGTCGCGTTCGCGATGGGCAACAGGGCAGGGCATCGCGTTCGCGATTTGGGGAATGGGAACGCGAAGGGGAGAACTGAGGGGGGTCCAGGCATTGCTCTACGCGAACGCGAGAAGGACCACGCGAATGCGATTGGGGAAATGGCAAAACTACGCGTTCGCGAACTGTGAAATGCGAACGCGAAGAAGGAATTACTGGGGCCCTGAATTTGTCTTACGCGTTTGTGAGGTTCAAGACGCGAACGCGAAGGAGGAAGGCACAGAGCTACGCGAATGCGAGGGGAAGAGTGCGAACGCGAAGAAGGAAATCACTATGCACAAACACCAGATTTTGTGCAACGTTTTACTAAGTTCAAAACACCCCGAACCACCTCCGAATCACTCCCGAGCCCTCGGGGCTCTTAACCAAACACACATACTAACTAAACAACCTCATACGAACTTAACCGAGCGATCGAATCGCTAAAATAACATCATAAACGAGGAATCAAACCTCAAAATCATCATTTTTCATTCTAACCTCATAAACTTCAAATTTTAGATATTTAGGTCCGAAACACGTCAAATGACGTCCGATTTCGACCAAATTTCACAGAAACCGCTTAAACCATATATAAGACTTGTACTAGGCATCGTAACCAAAATACGAGCCCGATACCACAGTCTTTTAATCACTTTTCATTTCTATTTTCCTTAATAATTTCAGAAAAACAATTTCACAGAAAAATTCTTTTCTCGGGCTCTAGACCTCGGAATTCGACTCCGGGCATATGCTCGAGTCCCATATTTTTCTACGGACCCTCCGGGACTGTCAAATCACGGGTCCGGGTCCGTTTACCAAAAATGTTGACCGAAGTCAACTTTAATCATTTTAAAGCCACATTTTGAAATTTTTTTTTTCACAGAATTTAACATTTAATCTTTCTGGCTACGCGCCCGGACTGCGCATGCAAATTGAGGCAACTAAAGGGGAGGCTTTCAAGGCCTCGGAAGCACGAAAAAAGAGAGAAATCCGGTGATGACCCTTTGGGTCGTCACATTCTCCACCTCTAAAACAACCGTTCGTCCTCGAACAGACAAAAGAAAGAAGTATCTGAGTCGGGAAATAGATGAGGATAACAGCTCCGCCTATCAGACTCGGACTCCCAGGTCGATGCCTCAGGAGGCTGACCTCTCCACTGGACACGCACTGAAGGAAAACTCTTCGACCTCAACTGTCGAACCTGCCGGTCTAGAATAGCTACCGGCTCCTCCTCGTAAGACAGATCCTTGTCCAACTGGACAGTGCTGAAATCTAACACGTGGGCTGGATCGCCGTGATACCTCCGAAGCATGGACACATGAAACACTGGATGCACGGCTGACAAGCTGGGCGGCAGGGCAAGTCTGTAAGCCACCTCTCCCACACGATCGAGAATCTCAAATGGACCGATGAACCTAGGGCTAAGCTTGCCCTTCTTCCCAAATCTCATTACACCTTTCATAGGCGACACTCGGAGCAAGACCCGCTCACTAACCATGAAAGCTACATCTCGAACCTTACGATCCGCATAACTCTTTTGCCGCGACTGAGCCGAACGAAGCCTGTCCTGAATGATCTTGACCTTATCCAAGGCCTCCTGAACTAGATCGGTACCCAATAACCGAGCCTCCCCCGGCTCAAACCATCCCACTGGAGACCGACATCGCCTACCATACAACGCCTCATATGGAGCCATCTGAATGCTGGACTGGTAGCTGTTGTTGTAGGCGAACTCCGCTAAGGGCAAAAACTCGTCCCACGAGCCTCCAAAATCAATGACATAGGCTCGGAGCATATCCTCCAATATCTGAATAGTCCTCTCGGACTGGCCGTCCGTCTGAGGATGGAACGCTGTGCTCAACTGAACCTGGGTGCCCAAGTCCTGCTGATTTGCTCTCCAGAAGCGCGAGGTAAACTGCGTAACCCGGTCCGAAATGATAGATACCGGCACCCCANTGGGATGATTTAGTGAAGTTTTGAGGTGGTTTGAATTGAAAATTCGAAGTAAAAACTGAACATGAAAAAAAATGATATGTGTATCATACTGTGTATCAATTGTGTATCACATATGTATCATATTTGTGTCAGTTGTGTATCACATGTATACCTGTGTGTGAGATACATGCATGATACATGTTTGATACATGCGTCGCAGAGGAATTTTTTGAACTCGATTTAATTACGAATTTTGATACAAAACCAGTCCAAATCACCTCCAATCTTCCTCAAATTTTGTATATTGACTTATCTATATGTTTTCAATGAATTTCAACTATACCCATTGAAAAGGTTTCTTTTTTAGCTTAGATTTTTGGAATATTATATTTTTTTTAAATATTTTATCACCTTATTTTCTACCTCATCCATGAAATTTTCTTTCTGTCTTGCACTGCCGATCACGGATACGCTCCAATAATGAAGAACGAGTGACCGTGCAAGCTAACACTCTGCTAGGCTCAGAAATGTCCAACCTCACAAACCGATTGGCCAAGGCCTGAATATCCAAAGCAAGCGGTCTCTGGCTGACCGGAATATAAGCAAGACTACCCATGTTGGCGGACTTCCTACTCAATGCATCGGCCACTACATTGGCTCTCCCCGGGTGGTACAAAATAGTAACATCATAATCCTTCAATAGCTCCAATCACCTCCGCTGCCTCAAGTTCAACTCCTTCTGCTTGAACAAGTATTGCAGACTCTTGTGATCAGTGTACACCTCACACGTCACACCATATAAGTAATGCCTCCAAATCTTCAAAGCATGAACAATGGCTGCCAACTCAGGATCATGGACCGGATAATTCTTCTCGTGGATCTTGAATTTCCTCGAAGCATAAGCAATGACTCTACCATCCTGCATCAATACCGCCCAAGCCCAATACGGGAAGCATCACAATAAACTGTATAACGCCCTGAGCTTGTGGGCAAAACCAATATAGGTGCCGTATTCAGAGCTGTCTTGAGCTTCTGAAAGCTCGCCTCACACTCATCCGACCATCTGAACTAGGCACCCTTCTGGGTCAATCTGGTCATCGGGACTGCTATGGATGAAAACCCCTCCACAAACCGGCGGTAATAACATGCTAACCCCAAGAAACTCCGAATCTCAGTAGCTGATGCTAGTCGAGGCCAGTTCTTGACTGCCTCAATCTTCTTCGGGTCCACCTGAATACCCTCTGCTGATACGACATGACCCTGAAATGCAACCGAACTCACACTTCGAGAACTTAGCGTATAACTGACTATCCTTCAGAGTCTGAAGAACCACTTTGAGGTGCTGCTCGTGCTCTTCCTGGCTGCGGGAGTACACTTGAATATCATCAATAAAGACTATCATGAACAGGTCTAAGTAAGGTCTGAACACTCGGTTCATCAACTCTATAAATGTTGCTGGGGTAATGGTCAACCCAAATGACATGACCAAAAACTCATAATGCCCGTACCGAGTGCGGAATGCTCTCTTCGGGACATCAGACGCCCTAATCCTCAGCTGATGGTAGCCAGATCTCAAGTCTATCTTTGTAAACACCTTCGCACCCTAAAGCTGGTCAAACAAATCATCAATCATCGGCAGTGGATACTTGTTCTTTATCGTCACTTTTTTCAATTGCCGGTAATCAATGCACATCCTCATCGATCCATCCTTTTTCTTCACAAATAACACTGGCGCACCCCAAGGAGAAACACTAGGCCTGATAAAAACCTTCTCTAGCAAATTTGCAATTGGTCCTTTAACTCCTTCAACTCTGGCGGGGCCATGGGATACGGCGGAATAGAAATGGGCTGCGTGCCTGGGGCCAGATCAATACAGAAATCAAAATCCCTGTCGGGCGGCATACCCGTCAGGTCTGAAGGGAAAACCTCGGGGAACTCCCGAACAATAGGAACAAAGTCAATAGAAGGAACCTCTATGCTGGAATCGCGAACATACGCCAGATAAGCTAAACACCCCTTCTCGACCATGCGTCGAGCCTTCACATATGAAATAACACTGCGGGTGGCATGACCTGGGGTCCCTCTCCACTCCAATCGGGGCAAATCTGGCAAAGCCAAGGTCACGGTCTTGGTGTGACAATCCAAGATAGCATGATACGGGGACAACCAATCCATCCCTAATATAACGTCGAAATCTACCATGTCTAAAAGCAATAAATCAACACGGGTCTCAAGACCCTCAAACACTACCGCACAGGAATGATGAACTCGGTCGACCACTATAGAATCACCCACTGGTATAGATACATAAACAGGAATACCCAAAGCATCACTAGGCATAACCAGGTAGGGTGCAAAATAGGACGACACATATGAATACGTAGACCCAGGGTCAAATAGCACTGAGGCATCCCTATCACAGACAAGAATACTACCTGTAATAACAGCATCTGAAGACAGCCTCTGGCCTGGCTGGCAAAGCATAACACCGGGGCTAGGCCCCCACCTCCCTGAACCATATCTCTGGGACGATCTGCTACTGGCTGACCCCTACCTCTGTCGGTCCGAGCTCCACCTCTACGGTCTCTACCTCTACCTCTATGATCCCTACCCCCGCCTCTAGCGGGCTGGCAAGCTGTGGATCACCTGGTGCCTGAATCATGGGGCGAGGACCCTGCTGCTGAGAACTACCCGAGGCTCGAGGGCAAAATCTGACGATGTGACTCGGGTCACCACAACCATAACAAGCCCTCGGCTGCTGAGACTGCTGGCCCTGTCGACCTGTATGTCCTCCCCGGAAATTCTGATGTGACGGTGCACTGATGGGCTGCTGATCAGAATAATGCTGCTGAGAACTACCACCACCTGGAGTACCATGAGAAACCTGGAGTGCTGAATGAAAGGGTCTCGGTGGATGGCTTCTACCATAAGAATCCTTACCTCCAGACGAGGTACCACTGAACCTACCAGAACGACGAGGCCTCTTATCCGACACCTGACCACCTCCTCGTGCAAGAGCCATCTCAACTCTACGGGCCGCATTGGCCGCCTCCTGAAAAGAAATCTCACTACCAGCTCCCAAAGCCATCTGGAGACGGATCGGCTGAATCAATCCATCAATAAACCTCTGCACCCTCTCTCGCTCGAGAGACGCTCTCCATAAAGTCTACCAGCCTGACCAAAGCGTCCTGAAGAACTGGAGTGGCTATAAACCCCTCTGGGACCTGAGCTGGGCCCACCTGAGCTGCTGGGGCTGAAACCTCCTCATCATAATCAACATGAGGCTCCAACTCTGGGACTGCTGCTCGGGGCTGAGCTCTGCCCCGGCCTCGGCCTCTGGCACGGCCTCGGCCTCGCCCTCTGCCCCTCATAGGAGCTGTTGTTGGGGGCTCGGGCTGCTGCGCGATAGAAGAGGAAGCACGTGTTCTCGCCATCTGCGAAAGAACAGAGTAGAAAGGCAATCTGCATTTGAGAAATAGAATCTTACGACAGGAAAGAACAAAAGTGAAACTTTTCCTAACTCTGTAGCCTCTGGAGAATAAATACAGACGTCTCCGTACCGATCCCTCAGACTCTACCAAGTTTGTCCGTGAGTAGCGAGACCTATGTAACCTAGAGCTCTGATACCAACTTGTCACGACCCGGATTTCCCACCATCGGGAGTTGTGATGGTGCCTACTAACGGGCTAGGCAAGCCAAACATTTAAACATACCCTGATTTCACCTCAACAATAACAATATAAATATAACGGGTCATTTAAATAAAAGCGGAAGTCTTTAAAATATAGATAACTGAAAACCCAAAAAATGCGGAAGTTTAACATTTCTCTACCCAAGACTGGTGTCTCTATCTCACGAACTACTAAAAAGTGCTACAAACAAGTCTGAATAGAAAATGCATAAATGTCTGTCTCGGTACAATGAAAACAAACTGAAAACATGGAAAGGGACTCCGGCCTGCGAACGCCATTTAGGCTACCTCGTAAGTCCCTGGACTGAAGTCAGCTCCCGATCAATATCCTACTGCTGTGGTCCAAAAGCTGCTTCGATACCGTGATCTGTGCAAAAGAGCACAGAAGTGTAGCATCAGCACAACCGACCCCATGTGCTGGTAAGTGCCTGGCCTAACCCCGACGAAGTAGTGACGAGGCTAGACAGGACTACCAAACCAACCTGTGCAGTTCAATATATATATATATATGCAATAAAAGGGAAGAATACAAAAATTAAACAGTTAAGAGGGAGGGAAGCATACTATGGGGGAGTACAGTCCGGATATAAAGTCAACAATTTAAGCAAGAAACAGGGCAATAACAATAATTAATGATAGCAGGAAAATCAATAGTTGCACGGCATCAACCTTCGTGCTTTTACTCTCATTCTCGCCAAAAGCAATCAAATAAAGTGCACGGTATCACCCTTCGTGCTTTCCCTCACATAACTCTCATATCATGGAACGGAATGATCCTTCGTGCAATTTTAATCAAATCGGAGCACGGAATGTCCCTTCGTGCATAAATAATCAAAACATGGCACGGAATGACCCTTCGTGCAAAGATAATTAAAACATGGCACGGAATGACCCTTCGTGCAAATATAATCAAAACATGGCACGGAATGACCCTTCGTGCATTATCACTCTTCCTCTCCCAAACAGTAATCACAACCAAACGGCGCGAGGGGATAAACAAATAATAAGAAATGTCCCGGCAAGGGAATTACACAATTAACAGCTAAATCCCGGCAAGGGAGCAACAACAATACTTTCACATCCCGGCAAGGGAGATAATCAATATACTCAAACCATCCCGGCAAGGGATTAATCACATCACTTTCTATTTCTTTCATTTCGTACTCAATAGTCTTTTTGTCATTCGAGCCAACGTTCCAAAGATTTACAATTCCTAATTAGTCCTCGTACTCTTCATATTGCATAGAATTCATCAATTAACATGGGAGAGTAATAACGATATCAGAATAAGTACATACAAGGACCCACGGTCATGCTAGACACCGGTGTATAGATACTCGTCACCATGCCTATACACCGTACTCGATCATTTAGCAATTAGCAAATAATAACACTCTAATCCTATTCCTTCAAGCCAAAGTTAGATCAACCACTTACCTCAAATGCTCCAAAATCAACTCAAGCCTCTAGTATAGCTTTACCCCTTGAATTCGGCTCCAACTCAGTCAAGTCTATGAAATAATGACTTTACAATATTAATAATAGCTAAACAAACTAAACCCAATGCCTAAATATGAATTTCTAAGCTTTCTATCCAAAATTCCAAAAATCGACCCCGGACGCGCTTGGTAAAACCCGAGGTTCGAACCAATTCCATGTCACCCATTCCCCCACGAGCCCGAATATACAATTTGTTTTCAAATTCGACCCCAAAACGAGGTCTAAATCAAAGAAAATTGAAAAGCCCTAATTCTACCCTTTTCCCCAATTCTTACCATGAACTACATGATTTAGGTCTAGGAATTTGATAAATGATGATAGAAAATGAAGAAAACGAGTTAGAAAATACTTACCCAAGAAGCTTTGGTGAAAAATCGCTCTAAAAGTCACCTAGGGGCTGTGGAGAAGAAGAGCTCGTGTGAAATTTGGGAATAATCCCGTCAGTGGTCTGTTTTTGAGCTTTAAAAATCACTGGGCAAAAANATCTGCATACGTACCTGAGCTAAATTCGGGGACCGAATTTCATAAGGTGGGGAGAATGTAATACTTCATATTCAAGTTGGGGTATTTTGGTCTTTTAATATTACTTAAAAAAATAAAAAAAGGGAAAAACCTAACCAATTAAATGGGAAAATCCCACTGTAAAGTGTACGGCAAAACAGAAGGGTTTAGGGCGTGAGAAACGAAGCCAAGAGCTTCTGGTGGAAACAAAAGCAATTACCAAGTTGTAAACACTCTCTCAAATACACCAACTAAAATATTGACAATGAAAAGAAAGAGGGAATAACATTGGGTCTGCAAATTTGCAGCGCGAAATAGAAAGGAAAAAAAAAACAGAGACAAAATTTAAAGTTGTAGCAAGTCTCTTTTGGAGTGCTCTTCTCTACAAGTTTGCTGCCCTCGTTCTTTGGTTTGTGAAATTTCTATTGGGTACTGAATTTTCTATAATAAAAACTGTTATAGGCGGAGGTTCTATTTAGTTTAGACTTATGCACCTATAAGATATCATGTACTGTTATTACAAATTGGATGAATATATTATATAAAAGGTTGAAATTGATAGATTATGGATCAATTTGAGTGAAAGATCGGTGAAAGAAAGCTACTTCCATAAGGACATAGTGTAGTTATTAGCTTAAACGAGCCTTAGAAATTGTAAAAGTAATCTGGAATCATATGCCTTCTACAGTAACCTTGCCTTGGGCTAAGAAATTTATATATGACTTAAGGAACTTGATTAAGGTGTAGAAGTGTTCTCGGATAGAGTAGGAAAATCCTATTAACAAGAAATCGGAAGGGCTGGTTATTGTGAATTGGTATGTTGACGGTTCATAAAATTGATACATAGATTGATTTTAATACAATTTAGGTGATTGAAGAAGTCGAATGGACTGCTTGTGGTGACACATTCCCTATTCCGGCACGAGTACTGTGAGTAGTAATCTTACCGCAATTTGTGTTTTCATAACCTGCATGGTTTATACCTTATTTTAAAAATAAAATGTGTTACAGAATGTTTGAAATTGCATGTGGGACAAGTTCTTTACTTGATATGGTACTGAATAGTTTACTTGAGATGATTACCGTTATTAAAAATGTTCTCACTATTACTAGACATGGTTTACTGTTATTTGAGATATGATTACCGTTACCGAAATTGGATTACATGATTTGATAAGAATTGAAATGCCCTATACTATTTTAAAAATGCTTCCATGTGAATAATTATTGTTTACAAACAAAAGTATAAATGGGAGGAGACTTTGAAGGATCCCGTAGCTAACGGCGGGTTCGTTAGACCTGGTGCACCTTGTATTTACAGATTACCGATTACAGTTATAGCCTTCGCTAGTGGGAAGGTAGAACTAGCACACAGTTACAGTTTTCCCTCGAGTAGAGACCTACGGTTATATTTGACTCCTTTTACGAAGGGGTTCACACAGTGATACAGATTACACGATTCTTTATTGGAAACCTCCCAAACATAAAGATTTTCTATGAGATAGTGCTTGCCGAGTTTATTACCGAATTGTCCAATTGATTTTGTTACCCGAAACACAAGATGAGACAGATTATTGTTTATTATTTCTGAAAGGGCATTCTTATGATATTTTCTGTATAATATACTAGCATGTTTTCTCACTTGTCCCCAATTAAAAACGGTTGTGGTTAAGTGTTATTACTCATTGAGCTAGCGACTCACTCCCCGCTATTTTTTTACATAGACAGCAGTTTACGCAACGAGAATTTCTTTAATTAGAGTATACGAGTTTATAGTTCCTGGTGAGCCCCGCACTTGTTCGCGTGGGTGAAGAGTTTATTTATTTGTTATCGTCTTTCTTATTTACTCATAGAGTCGCTCCATGGTCATTCTTTTAGTGTCATGAGTATTCTTTCGTTATTATAGACCTATGATGAGTATTGCACTTTCTTATCGATTTGGAGATAAATTAGTATTTATGGCTGTTTGTGGGTGGATTATAATGGTTGAGACTTGTTTTGGTTAATGGATAAAGTTATTATTGGTTGGATTGATATTAGGATGTTTGGTTGTTGATTTTACGACAGGAATTTTTTTTGGATAGTCCAAAAATAGGAGAAACTCTATCCTTTTTTCTGTAAAATATCAATGAGGCTTACTTAGGGGCACTTGCTCTAAGCGTCGGTCATGATACCGTAATAGGGGTCGTGACAAAGTTGGTATCAGAGCGTAGGTTATTCTTGTGATTGATGGAGCACACGTCGGTAGTAGAATCTCAATTATGGTTATGTAGCCAACCATTCCCATAATCGTGATTCTGCGATGGCGTGATAGGATGTTTCTTGTCTTTCTTTCTTATTCATCTGTACGTGTGTGGCGATTAGGATCAAATAACTCAGTGTCACCTTATATCTTGTTCCTGTATGGTACGGAACAGTCATTCAATAACAGATTTTATCTAGGGGTCTAAGGACATTAAGATGGTGCCACTAGATAGCAATTGTCTCCCAGCAAAGGAAAGCAATAGAAGTAGTAAACAAGGCCAATCAAAAGATCGTTTTGACATAATGAGGGGCTTTCATACCGCTAAGATATGTAATAATATGCACTTTTGAATTAAGTACTAGACTACCACTATGGCCGTGAGATTAATATAATTGAGGTGCTTACTTACATGTAGAGAATAATTGAGAGCTTGATAGATATAATTGGTAGACAGGACAAAAGACGGGTAATAGATTAGGGATATAAAAACTTTAGGCATTTGGTACTAAGATCATCTGGAGCATAGATGTATTCTTAATATAGTTCCTAAAATTGAAACCACAAAGTTTACTTTTCTGACACTTTAATCATCCTTCGATGTTTTGGTTAAATACTTAAAGTATTATGTGTAACGATCCGACCGGTCGTTTTGAGCCCTAGCACGCTGTTCAGTAGTTCGAGGCCATGAGCAACTTCAATTTATGTATTATGACATGTATGCGTGGTCGGAATTAAATTTCGGGAAGTTCGGAGTTGACTTGGAGAGGAAATTCTCATTTCGGAAGCTTTAAACTGAGAGAATTGACTAGGATGGGATCTCAGAGTAAACGACCTCGGAATCGGGATCTGAAGGTTCCAGTAGCTTCGTATAATGAATTTGAACTTGGGCGTATGCCCGGATTGTGTTTTGGATGAACCGGGAGCGTTTTGGCACCTATTGTGGAAGTTAGCATTTTGGAGGAAATTTCGTAAGTTTGGGTCAAAGTGCATTTCAGTGATATTGACGTCCGCTTGGGATTTCCGAGTTTGGGATTAGCTCCGTATGGTGATTCTGGAGTTGGGAGCGCGATCGGAAGTGAATTCGGATGTTCGGGGAGCATTTTGGAGCCATTTGGCTAAGCATAGAAATTTGAAGGTTTTGAGAGCTTTGACCGGAGGTGGACTTTTAGATATCGGGGGTCAGAATTCGATTCCGAAAGTTCGAATAGGTCCGTAATGTCGAATATGATTTGTGCGCAAAATTTGAAGTCAATCGGACGTGATTTGATAGGTTTAAACACCAGAAGTAGAAGTTAGAAATTTTAAAGTTCATAAATCTTGGATCGGAGGTCAATTTGTGGTTTTAGCGTTGTTTGATATGATTTGAGTCCTCGATCATGTCCGTAATGTGTTTTGGGACCGGTTGGTATGATTGGTTGGGGTCCTGGGGGCCTCGGGTGAATTCCGGGTGGTTAGCGGATCGAAAATGGATTTGTTTGACAAAGGCTCAAGTTTGCTGCTTCTGTCATAACCGCACTTGCAGTTGGTGGACCGCAGGTGCGAGACAGCAGATGCGGTCCTTGTATTGCAGAAGCGGCCCAGGCAAGCCAGGCCAGGAACTGCAGAAGCGGCTCCCAAGCCGCAGATGCGGCTCTGCAAATGCGGCCTCCAGACCGCAGAAGCGGTCCCAGTCTTCTCTCCCCATTTCGCAGAAGCGGTCGTCATCTCGCAGAAGCGGGACCGCAGATGCGGTCACCTGACCGCAGATGCGGAAATGCTAGAGGCAGTGAGGTTCTTTTAAATCGGGGGTTGGGTTCATTTCAACCCCATTTTCTTCCATTGGAGCCGATTTGGAGCAACTTTGAGGTGCCATTTTCACCACCAAGCATGAGGTAAGTAATTTGTGTTAGTTTCAAGTTAAATACATGATTATATACGGATTTGGACATGGAAATTTATAGAAAACTTGGGGTTTGGGGGGAAACCTAGAAAATTAATATTCTTTGAATTTGACCACGATTTTGGGTATGAAATTGAGAGTAAATTATGTATTTGAGTTCGTGGAGTCATGGGTAAGCTTAATCTTCGAAAATTTTCGGAATCCGGGCACGTGGGCCTGAGGGCAATTTTGTCAACTTTTTGATTGGGGTTAGGAATTGTTATAAATTGGATTATAATGAGCAGTTGAGCATATATTAATGGATTTGCATAGTTATTGGCTAGTTTTGGAGCAAGTAGCATCGATTCGAGTCTTCGGAAGGGCGTGGAATGCCGGTTATGGATCTTCGGAGTGAGGTGAGTCTCCTTTCTAACCTTGTAAGAGGAAATTGTCCCCATAGGTGAGTTAATTGGTTATGTGCTCCTATTTGTGGGGGCTACGCATGCACAAGGTGACGAGAGTCCGTGCGTAGCTACTGTCATGTTTATGTCCGGGTAGTCTAGGACCCAAAAGCATGTTATACTTGGAATAATTTGTAATCTTATTGACAGTTTGAATTGTTTAAATCGCGTTGAGTTGGTAAATGAATTTCTAAAAAGATTTACCTTCATTTTCTTGAATTGTTAAAAGAGAATTTGTTTTTCCTTGGATAAATTTCTCCCGGATGAGTTCTTAATTGACTGTTTGAAATGTGTTTATATATTGTGGAACAGGCCGAACGCCTCGGTAGATTAAATAGATGCATCTATGGTTTGCACCATTCGACCCTCTGGCAGTGCACAGTTTAAATATTGTTGGATCGGGCCGTACGTCCTCGGCATGAGTTACGCATGCTTGTATCGCTTGCTTTGATATTTGCTGATACTAATATCTGCTCTCCCGGCTTGAGATAACTGTTAATTAATGAATTATGAATTCGCAGACTTTTAATAAAAAGGAACTTTTAGCCATTTGGTAACTTATTTGAATCTACTGTTGTCCTTATTAAATCCGTGAGTCATCGCATTAATAATAGTATTATTGGACCATTAGTAAGTGTATAAGTTGCCATCTCGTCTCTACTTCTTCGAGATTAGGCGGGATACTTACTAAGTACACATTATTTTCGTACTCATGCTACACTTCTGTGCATTTTTGTTGCACAGGCACGTGTACTTTTGGTGGCCTACTGGGCGTAGCAGCATGGATGACACTGGGACTCGGTTAGCTACATTACTCGAGGCGGCCCCGCAGCTAGTATAGTCTCTTTCAGTATATTGTATTTACTTTCTGTCCATTTGTATTCCAGGCGGATGTTGTATTGTACTCTTTATTAGAAGTATCTCATGCACTTATGACACCGGGTTCTGGGATGTCTATGGGTTTATTCAGAAACTTTAAAAAAAAGTTGTTAAATGTTTCACTATTTATGCAGTGGAATTTTTTATGTATTGTTTAAACGTATAAAAGAAGCGGCTTTGGAAATATTTAAAGTGAGAATTTAATTAAGTATTTTGTTTGGATTTCTTGACATTTGTGTCCGGGGCCATCACGACCCTAAGTGGATTTTGGGTCGTGACAACATGGTATTAGAGCACTAGGTTCCTAGGGTCTCACGAGTCATGAGCAAGTCTAGTAGAGTCTCGCGGATCGGTACGGAGACGTCGTGTACTTATCCTCGGGAGGCTGCAGGACTGTTAGGAGTACTTCCCTTCTTGATTCCTCATCGTGCAATTTGATCCATGGAGGCTTATGCCTTTAATTCCTTCCTATTCAATCCTGTGCGATGCGAACCGTTTCTTATAAATTGAGAATTGAAGAATTGTTATGGTACTACCGCTGCAGTGCGGGGTGTTTCTCCCTATATAGTAGTCTGAGCTATTATCGTCGCCTTGTGGAAAGGATATTCTGTCGTTTCAGCTCAGTAGCGGTACTTCAGAGAGCTCTGAGGCTAGGCACAAGTTGCCATGATGCTATAAACTATTGTTCCGCAGTATTGATATGATGGTAGGAAATTTGCCTACATGTCGGGGAAGTGAATGACTTGAAGGGAGGTTTACTCAGTGCATAATCTAGAGATTTAGTATTTTATTCCCGGCAGGGGAAATGCAGTCGGACTAAGAATGGTCAGATGTGGCCTGGTGGAGTAATGAGACTTGGTATTTGCGAGCAAGGTGGAGCTTTCTTCTATGATGGGGTGTCGTTGTCCTAATTGAACGTACTAAGTTCGCCGGTGTTATGATCTTCAACAATTCGCCTTTGGGGCAAGCTATTGTGAAATAGTATGGAAAATGCGGCTGTCGGATATCGCAAGGTAAGGTAGTTCAGCGTTGAATCAGTGTTTCTAATGTTGACGGTTTGAGAAAGATGACCTTCGAAAAGGTTTAATGTTAGCGCAATTGTGGGTTCAAGTGCCACGAAGATAGATTCTAATTAAGGCAACAACTGAGCAGCAAAGGATAAGGAAGGACATGTGGGGAGTGTCAGGCGGTAGTTAAAATTTCTAGAAGGCCGGGTATAAGAAGCAAAGGTCGAGTAGTCGACTAGAAAGGTGAGTTTCGCTAAAGTTGGGAATATTAGTGATCGGTGATTTGGGCCTACGGATTAATTTGAAGTATGGACTATTATGCAGCAGGAGATTTGGTATAACAAAAAAAAGGGCTGCTTGGAATGAAGAAGGATACAACATAACTTTGAAATGGAAGGATGTTGCCACACACTTAAGTTGATGTCCTCGAGGGGTGAATGAACTTGTGCAGCTAGAGAGTGAGCTCGGACTCAGGATGGGTTATTGATGTCATAGTGATTGTACCCTGTGCAGCAGCGTTGGAAGATGTCGGCACGTAAATTCCAGAGGCGGGTTACATCCTGTGAGCAGGTCGGCGGTCGCATGGTTGGCGAAGTTTCTGTGAAGAATTCTATTGGTTATACAGCAAAGAGATCGGTCGTGTGAACGGGGGTTGATGATTCAGAGTATAAAAGGGGGGTTTTACAGAAAGATACCGAGAATTTTGGCGGTTGATTGCGCACAGTTATGTCAACAAGAGATAAAGGATCCTGGTGAATTCCAGAATTTGTGTAATAATGGCTTTAGGCTAAGTGGGAGAGTTCCACCGCCTATGATTAAGGATTGTCCGGTTAACTACTTGTGAGGTTTCTGATTATTAGCATATTGATGGGTTATTTCAGCTACAGGAAAAAGAACATTAGTGGTAATTCGAGCAAAGGAATTGTTAGAGGCGTGCTAAGGTTGGCCTTATTGGCCATGTTCAGACTTGGGGAAGGATTCAGGATTTATGCCTTGTATAGATGTGGGTTTCAAGGGAAGTGATTCTGTCGGGTGCTTCGCCGAAGGGGTATTCATGTGCTAGAAGATTTATGGGATTAATTATATTCGGGGCCAAGTCAGAGCAGGTGGCTCTCATCAGCGGTCCTAGTGGGTTCAAAAGGGCAAAGCGTGGTGATTAATAATTGCGAGCCTATAGGTACGGTTAAGAATCAAGCTTGGTAGCAGCTTATGAGAAGGGGTACAGGATGTTCTATGATGTTTTGACTTGCAGTGTAGCATTTGGGAGGTACGAAATGGTTCGGGGGATTTGAGACAGCATGGTCTCGTGATTCAAGGTCACTCGGGATGAGTGCGGATGGAGTGTGTCATGTGTTGGATGGAGTTATTATTATTTATAAGGCAATGAAGGATAAATTGGAATAAGGTAGATTGATTAGCCATAGTTGAATTGGCATGTTGGTGGCAGTGATCAGTTCCTTCAGCGCGATTGAGTTATGCAAGTGAATTGTGGTGGTATGCGTGAGGCTGGTCGGCTGCCGTAATTGATGTTATTCAGAAGTATTCTACTGCTATGGCCTGCTATGCGTAGGCGGACTCCGAAAGGGTTGTGTAGCTTAGACTACTACTTAGAGATTTGCATATTCTACGGTTATGAGAATTTACCTGTGTGTTGCAATGGTTCTCCTGAAGTGAGTTAAGTGAAAAGTTTTATATGATGTAGTGTTAATCTATTAGTGGTTACGGAGTTATGATGAAAATCGTGTTCTATCAGATATTGGCATGTTGGGTACGGTGAGTGGTATGGAATTTGAAGTGAGGATCAAGGTTGCAGTTCGGTGTTGACAAGGATGTCACGAGCTCGGATGAGCAGTAAAGGAGTTTCGATGTTTGAAGTAAGTGGATATCGTCTTTAGCGTCACCTGAGATCGGTGTTTTGTGAAAAAGGCCTTACATCCTGGTTATGGGTTCTTGAACGCTTTCTCAGCATTAGTGCGGCTGGTGGTATGGATACGCATACTTGTTGTCTGTTACGGAAGGTTGTGGGAGCGTGCCCCACAGGAAGATTGTATAAGTGTGGCATTTAGTCACTTGACTGATTGAAGATTTAAACCAAGTATGAAGACGGTGGTGATATTATTAATTTGAGAATTTATGCTTGGAGGGCACTCGAGTTATTGGGTTGTGGACTGTGGAGGATTATTCCGGTTATGATGGTTGTTCTTGTGTGTCATGAGGAAATGGGAAGTAATTATGGACCTTTGAAGAGTCATTAGCCTAGTTCGGTGCGATCAGAACCAGCTTGGGGTCTGTGGATGGATTTAAATGTGAATATGGGCTTTATATCACGCCAGATTGTTCATTTCAGTAATGCGCTCCTTATGGAGGAGTAGTCAGGGTGTTATTCCGTCATCAGTTAATTCATGAAATGATGCATTGCGCTGTGTGAGTTGTGAGATTGCTTGGGAAATTGCTTATGTGTTAAGGTTCCCCGTCAAGATGATGTTATATGAGCAAAATGGCTCTTGAGATGCAGATCGTATATCGTACCTCAATTGTGCTTGAGTTTGTAGCTTATGGCACTATATGTCCCCTCAGGGATGGTATTATGCACTTAGCGTGCTTGTGACCGATATTCGGTATCTTGTTGTAATGAGCAATTTAGCTCGATGTATATTTCCTTATGTGAAATCAATGTGTGGATCGGGTGGCACGCCGCCATGGGTATGTTATTTGGATCGGGTTGCACATCGCAACAGCGAGACGTTGAGTATAGTTTCCCCGTGTCTGTTTTATGTGTTTTGTTTCCTCCTTTCCTGGGAGGAACTTATATTAGCTGTGTGCCCGCGTCGCATGCATGATTCGCGATCGGGGTAATTGGATTTCCTTTTCGAAGTTCGTTTTCCTATTGTATCGCGCTCGAATTGGTAGCCTATTGACACGTTGTGGCGTTATATGAGACTTTTGACCATGTGCGGGGGTGGCAATTGCCTGAGCAGTTCGTACTGGGTGAGACGAGATCATTGGACTTAGGATCAGTGCAATCTGAATGTGTGAAGTATATTAAAGAGTAAAGGCCATTATTTGGTTCAGAAAGAGGTGATGGTTCTTGGCAGGGTATAGACCCTATGAATCGTTGATTCGCCAGTTGGTTACGAATTCCTACACATCCCTTCCGTCGTGGCGGCATTGCGAGAGTTGGAACAGGACTTATATATGTCATGGGGTGCATTGTGAGCATCAGATTCGGAAAATATCGGCTATTATGATCAGAGAGTGTTATTATGGTCTTGTGAATGATGGGGTGCATGGTGTCAGTTCAGCAAGGGTGTGCAGTCATGTTCTGGTACAACGCGTGGTGATTGATACGGTGTTCATATGTCGAAGGCAGGCCTGGCAAGAATTTCAGATGTTGAAACTGGGCTCCAAGGCTTATTTGCCTAAATGGAAGAGGTTATCTTTAGATTTGATCGAGCTGATGTGCCCAACTGAGTTGTGGTAGCACGGGTAGGTGCACGAGGTATTAAGCAGTGATTCCAGACAACCGCAGCACAGTTCCTAGCACGTTCGAGGACGAACGTATGTTTAAGTGGGAGAGGATGTAACGACCCGACCGGTCGTTTTGAGCCCTAGCGCGCCGTTCAGCAGTTCGAGGCCATGAGCATCTTCAATTCAGCTATTATGACTTGTACGCGTGGTCAGAATTAAATATCAGGAAGTTTGGAGTTGACTTGGAGAGGAAATTCTCATTTCGGAAGCTTTAAGTTGAGAGAATTGACTAGGATGGGATCTCAGAGTAAACGACCTAGGAATCGGGATCTGAAGGTTCCAGTAGCTTCGTATAGTGATTTCGCACTTGGGCGTATGCCCAGATCGGGTTTTGGATGAACCGGGAGCGTTTTGGCGCCTATTGTGGAAGTTATCATTTTGGAGGAAATTTCATAAGTTTGGTCGAAGTGCATTTCAGTGTTATTGACGTCGGTTTGGGATTTCCAAGTCTAGGATTAGCTCTGTATGGTGATTCTGGAGTTGGGAGCGCGATCGGAAGTGAATTCGGATGTCCGGGGAGCATTTTGGAGCCATTTGGCTAAGGATAGAAATTTGAAGGTTTTGAGAGGTTTGACCGGAGGTGGACTTTTTAATATCGTGGTTGGAAACCGATTCCGAAAGTTGGAGTAGGTCCGTATTGTCGAATATGACTTGTGCGCAAAATTTGAAGTCAATCAGACGTGATTTGATAGGTTTAAACACCAGAAGTATAAGTTTGAAATTTTAAAGTTCATAAAGCTTGGATCGGAGGTCGATTCGTGGTTTTAGCGTTGTGATATGATTTGTGTCCTCGAGCAAGTCCGTAATGTGTTTTGGGACCGGTTGGTATGATTGGTTGGCTCCCGGGGGCCTCGGGTGAATTTCGGGTGGTTAGCGGATCGAAAATGGATTTGTTTGAGAAGGGCTGAAGTTTGCTGCTTCTGTCATAACCGCACCTGCGGTTGGTGGACCGCAGGTGCGAGACCGCAGATGCGGTCCTTGTATCGTGGAAGCGGCCCAGGCAAGCCAGGCCAGGAACCGCAGAAGCGGCTCCCAAGCTGCAGATGCAGCTCCGCAAATGCGGCCTCCAGACCGCAGATGCGGAAATGCTGGAGGCAGTGAGGTTCTTTTAAATGGGGGTTGGGTTCATTTCAACCCCATTTTCTTCCATTGGAGCCGATTTGGAGCAACTTTGAGGTGCCATTTTCACCACCAAGCACGAGGTAAGTAATTTGTGTTAGTTTCGAGTTAAATACATGATTATATACGGATTTGGACATGGAAATTTGTAGAAAACTTGGGGTTAAGGGGGAAACCTAGAAAATTGATATTCTTAGAATTTGACCACGATTTTGGGTATGAAATTGAGAGTAAATTATATATTTGAGTTCGTGGAGTCATGGGTAAGCTTAATCATCGAAAAATTCCGGAATCCGGGCACGTGGGCCCGAGGGCAATTTTGTCAACTTTTCGATCGGGGTTAGGAAATGTTATAAATTGGATTATAATGAGCACTTGAGCATATATTAATGGATTTTCATAATTATTGGCTAGTTTTGGAGCAAGTAGCACCGATTCGAGTCTTCGGAAGGGCGTTGAATGCTGGTTATGGATCTTCGGAGTGAGGTGAGTCTCCTTTCTACCCTTGTAAGAGGGAATTGTCCCCATAGGTGAGTTAATTGGTTATGTGCTCCTATTTGTGGGAGCTACGCACGCACGAGGTGACGAGAGTCCGTGCATAGCTACTGTTATGTTTAAGTCCGGGTAGTCTATGACCCAAAAGCATGTTATACTTGGAATATTTGTAATCTTATTGATAGTTTGAATTGTTTAAATCACGTTGAGTTACTAAATGCATTTCTAAAAAGATTTACCTTCATTTTCTTGAATTGTTAAAAGAGAATTTGTTTTTTCTTGGATAAATTGCTCCCGGATTAGTTCTTAATTGACTGTTTGAAATGTGTTTATATATTGTGGAACGGGCTGAACGCCTCGGTAGATTAACTAGATACATCTATGGTTCGCGCCATTCGACCCTCTGGCAGTGCACAGTTTAAATATTGTTGGATCGGGCCGTACTTCCTCGGAATGAGTTGCGCATGCCTGTATCGCTTGCTTTGATATTTGCTGATACTAATATCTGATACTAATATTTGCTTGAGATAACTGTTAATTAATGAATTATGAATTCGGAGACTTTTAATAAAAAGAAACTTTTACCCATTTGGTTTATTTGAATCTAATATTGTCCTTAATAAATCCGTGAGTCATCGCATTAATAATAGTATTATTCGACCATTAGTAAGTGTCGAAGTTGCCATCTCGTCTCTACTTCTTCGAGATTAGGCGGGATACTTACTGAGTACACGTTGTTTTCGTACTCATGCTACACTTCTGTGCATTTTTGTTGCACAGACACATGTACTTCTGGTGGCCTACTGGGCGTAGCAGCATGGATGACACTGGGACTCGGTTAGCTACATTACTCGAGGGGGCTCGCAGCTAGTATAGTCCCTTTCAGTATATTGTATTTACTTTCTGTCCATTTGTATTCCGGATGTTGTATTGTATTGTTTCTTAGAAGTAGCTCATGCACTTGTGACACCGGGTTCTGGGGATGTCTATGGGTTTATTCAGAAACTTAAAAAAAAAGTTGTTAAATGTTTCACTATTTATTTAGTGGAATTTATTATGTATTGTTTAAATGTATAAAAGAAGCGGCTTTGGAAATATTTAAAGTGAGAATTTAATTAGGTATTTTGGTTGGCTTTCCTGACAGCGGTGTCCGGCGCCATCACGATCCTTAGTGGATTTTGGGACGTGACATTATGAGCTCTAAAATATTCCCGCGAGAGGCCTGTGGACCTAGCAACTTATCGATTGGAGTATATGAAGAATATATGGAATGGAACCATATTATTAGGGACGCGGTTGGAAGTGATACAACTGACTTAGAAATAAGTTAGTAAACTTTTTATCAATCGTTTCCTTCTCGATAGTCGAAAGTGCAAACCTGATAGGTACTTGAGAAATTAATTCAGACGATGGATGTACCGATATGTGACACCAGACATTATTAGCTGGCTAGGTACGTGTTGCCTTAGGATTAGAGGCTTATGGAATGGTTGGTTAACCGTTTAAACAAAGCAATACTCTCACGTACGAAGGCTTTGACCTATTATGTGGAAGTTGAACTTTCTAGAAAAAATATTAATTTAAGAACTGGATGTGATTGGCATGCAACTAAAAATTTATTTAAGAATGTAGAGACTAGGAAATCTCGCAGTATGAATTTATTTTTCTTATATGGGACGAAGAGTTAGATAAATAACATCTTGAGATATTATAATATCCATTAAAATAGTTGCTACTTTTATGGAAGAATCTTGTACAATTGAAACTTTGTATTAAGCTTATTCGATTCAAGTTGAAAGGGAGGATACCCTATCTAGATAAATTGTACTTGACCTTGTTAATTATGACGTGCTTATTTGTGTGATTGGTTATTATCTTATTACATTACCTTTTATTACTATGAGAAGATAGTTAAATTGACATATCTAGCAAACCTAATTGTTAAAAAAAAAGGAGGAAGTAAGAATCATATCCTAGTGATAGTCGAGGTTATATCATTTAAGAAGGCGCTACAATTATTGAATAAGAGTGGTTAGGGTCTCATAACTCTCGTAAAGAGATCTAAGAGATGTGGAACTTAGTTTGAAAAAAAATAAAAGTATCATAGTGAGAGATTTTCTAATGTATTCCTGAGGATTTACCAAGACTCCGTCCAATATGAGAAATAGACATCGGTATTGATTTGGCACCTGACACGTAAACCATGTCATATGGAACCAACGAAGTTGAGAGAGCTAATGAACAATTGCGAGACCTACTGAACACGGTTTTTATCATATCAAGTGTTGCGCCATGGGGTACATTAATATTGTTTGGGAAAAAAGAAGAAGTGGATAAGTCTTTAAGAATGTGTACCAACTACAGATAATTAAATAAGATAACAATACACAACAAATATCCCTTGTCTTGTGTAGATAACTTGTTTGATTAGTTACAAGGAGCCATTGATGTTTAGTCAGGTTATCATCAGCTTAGAATAAGAGAGGAAGATATTTCGATGCTTGCCTCTAGTACTCGGTACAAACATTGTGAGTTACTTGTGATGTCCTTTATTATGGACAATGCTCCAACTGCATTGATGTATATAATGGATATGGTGTTTAAAGTTATTTTTGGAGGAAAAAAAATTATAGTTTTTACTTACTATATTCTGGTATATTCTCGTACCCGGGAAGAGCACAAGAGTTACTTGAAAAGTATGTTAAAGACTTGCAGGAAAATCAACTATTTACCAAGTTCTTTAACTGTGAATTTTAGCTAGATTTGGTGGTACTCATAGGACACATGGTATCTAATAATGAAAATATTGTAGATTCTAAGAAGATAGAAGCAGTTCATAAATGGCCGAGACCCATTTATCCTACAGAGATTGCTTTTGGCTTGATATGCTACTCTTGGCATTTTAGTAGGATTTCTCTAGAATAGCGCCATCACTCAGCAAGTTAACATAGAAAATTGCCAACTTTTAGTGGATAGAGGAATGTACAACGAGATTCCAGAAGCCTGAGGCATGTTTGACAATCACACCAATGTTAGCCTTATTCCAATAGGCTCTACAGGATTGATGATGTTATGTGATACTTCGAGAATATGATTAGGATATTTTCTCAAGCAAAATGGCCGTGTGATAGCCCATGCTTCAAGGAAATTAAAGAAGCTCAAGTTGTATTATGCCACTCATGATTCGGACATGGTCATAGTGGTATTTCCTTTTAAGTTTTAAAGACACTATTTATTCGAAGAAACCTATGAGATGTATGCCTACCACAAGAGCATGAAGTACATTTAAAACCAACAGATATATATATATAAATTTTGGCAATGCTGATTGAGGGAACTACTAAGGATATAATTGTACTATTTTATACTGTTCGAAAAAGATAAATATTATGGATTATGCAAAAAAAAACTATGGATAATATGGCGGATATAACTCCTGTAAAGATACTTCTGGACAAAGATATGCATAAACTAGAGGGTACATGTATTAGATACAATGTGGAAAAAAAATTCGAAGACATTATTGGCTATTAGTCAAGCCTGATGTAAAGTGCATAAAGGCTAGTCAATACACGAATGAGCAATTGTTTAAGTACCGAAACTAGTTTCGAACTGGTAAAAGCAATGATATGATTGTTGATAGTGATTGTATTCTTTGACTAGGTAATTAGTTATGTGTAGCGAACATTTTGGGTTGAGAAAGGCTACTCGTGATGGAGCTCACAATTCTAGATACAATGTATATCTCAGTTCTATAAGATGCACCATGACTAGAAAAAAAAAATTTTGATTGGCTGGAAAAGGAAGAAGAAAAAAAAAATAACTTTGTTTCTAACTATTTGACATATCACCATGTTAAGGCAAGCACTTGCGACTCACAGGCCCACTACAATAACTCAATATTCTGAAGTGGAAATACAATAGGATTACAATACATTATATGAGTAAATTATCCAAACCACTAGGGGTACGATTATATGTGGGAAAAGTTGTAATTTGGCTTACAAATTAGGCACGTTTCTTGTTAGTCAAAAACTCTTATAGTGAGGCAAAATATGCACAGATATACATGAACAGAAAATTATCTGACTCAATAGAGCTCTATTGTCCATCATCTCTGATAGAGGATCACAATTCACTTCATGATTTGAAAATCTTTTCAAGAAACATTGGGTACACGAGTAGATCTTAGTACTAAGTTTTATTGCATGCAAACGCAAAGTCCGAGTGTACTATATAGATCTTGGAGGATATGTTGAGAGATTGTATTCTTGAGTTTCGAGGTAGCTAGGACGCCTATCTACCTTTAGCTGAACTTGCGTACAATAATAACTTCCAGTTCAGTATTCAGATGGCACCATATGAAGCATTGTATGGTAGAAGATGTCATTCTCCTATCGGTTAGTCTGAAGCTGGTGGAATAACTTATTGCAACCAAACTTAGTACAAGAAGTTGTTGACAAGGTCCAGTTGATCAGGAAGAGATTGCTCACAGATCAAAGCAGACAAAGGTCTTATGCGAAGAAGAGATCTAGTATTTACAATTGGGAACAAAGTGTTCCTATGAGTCTCTCCTATGAAGGGCGTAATGCAATTTGGAAAAAAAGAGGTAAGTTGACCTCGAATTTGTAGGTCCATATGAGATACTTGACCGAGAGGGAGCTGTGATCGTTTGGCACTTCTTCCTAAGTTATCTTTTATTTATCCAGTGTTTCATGTCTCTATGCTTAGAAAATGTACATCAGACTTCTCTCAAGTGCTTGAAGCACCGACTATGCCGCCGGATGAGAAGTCATCTTAAAGGAGGTGCCTATGGCTATTATTGATTGACAAGTAAGAAAGTTATGGTCACAAGAAATTGTGTTCGTTAAAGTCTTGCGGAGAAATCATACTGTTGAAGAAGCTACATAGAAAGTGAAAAATGCTATGAGAGTCGAATATCCTTATTTATTATAGTTTGCGTACGTACCTGAGCTAAATTCGGGGACCGAATTTCATAAGGTGGGAAGAATGTAATAATTCATATTCAAGTTGGGGTATTTTGGTCTTTTAATATTACTTAAAAAAACAAAAAAGGGGAAAAACCTAACCAATTAAATGGGAAAAGCCCAATGTAAAGTGTACGGCAAATCAGAAGGGTTTAGGGCGTGGGAAACGAAGCCAAGAGCTTCTGGTATAAACAAAAGCAATTACCAAGTTGTAAACACTCTCTCAAATACACCAACTCTAATATTGACAATGAAAAGAAAGAGGGAATAACATTGGGTCTGAAAATTCGCAGCTCCAAATAGAAAGGAAAAAAAATAGAGATAAAATTTAAAGTTGTAGCAAGTCTCTTTTGGCTCGAGCACTGTAAGTTCTTCTCTACAGGTTTGCTGCCCTCGTTCTTTGGTTTGTGAAATTTCTATTGGGTACTGAATTTTCTATAATAAAAACTATTATAGGCGGGGGTTCTATTTAGTTTAGACTTATGCACCTATAAGATATCATGTACTGTTGTTACAAATTGGATGAATATATTATATAAAAGGTGGAAATTGATAGATTATGGATCAATTTGAGTGAAAGATTGGTGAAAGAAAGCTACTTCCATAAGGACATAGTGTAGTTATTAGCTTAAACGAGCTTTAGAAGTTTAAAAAGTAATCTGGAATCATATGCCTTCTACAGTTACCTTGCTTTAGGCTAAGGAATTTATATATGACTTAAGGAACTTGATTAAGGTATAGAAGTGTTCTCGGGTAGAGTAGGAAAATCCTATTAACAAGAAATCGCAAGAGCTGGTTATTGTGAATTGGTATGTTGACGGTTCATAAAATTGATACATAGATTGATTTTTTTACAATTTAGGTGATTGAAGAAGTCGAATGGACTGCTTGTGGTTACACATTCGCTATTCCGGCACGAGTCCTGTGAGTAGTAATATTACCGCAATTTGTGTTTTCATAACCTGCATGGTTTGTACCTTATTTTAAAAATAAAATGTGTTACAGAATGTTTGAAATTGCATGTGGGACAAGTCCTTTACTTGATATGGTACTGAATAGTTTACTTGAGATGATTACCGTTGTTAAAAATGTTCTCACTATTACTAGACATGTTTTACTGTTATCTGAGATATGATTACCGTTACCGAAATTGGATTACATGATTTGATAAGAATTGAAATGCCCTATACTATTTTAAAAATGCTTCCATGTGAATAATTACTGTTTACAAAGAAAACTATAAATGGGAGGAGACTTTGAAGGATCCCGTAGCTAACAGCGGGTTCGTTAGACCTGGTGCACCTTATATTTACAGATTACCGATTACAGGTATAGCCCTCGCTAGTGGGAAGGCAGAACTAGCACACAGTTACAGTTTTTCCTCGAGTAGGGACCTATAGTTATATTTGACTCCTTTTATGAAGGGGACCACACAGTGATACAGATTACACGATTCTTCATTAGAAACCTCCCAAACATAAAGATTTTCTATGAGATATTGCTTGCTGAGTTTCTTACCGAATTGGTTAATTGATTTTGTTACCCGAAACACAAGATGAGACTGATTATTGTTTATTTTCTGTATAATATACTAGTATGTTTTCTGACTTGTCCCCAATTAAAAACGATTGTGGTTAAGTGTTATTACTCACTGAGCTAGTGACTCACTCCCCGCTATTTGTTTTACAGAGACAGCAGTTTACGCGAGCGAGAATTTCGTTAATTAGAGTATACTAGTTTATAGTTTTTGGTGAGCCCCGCACTTGTTCGCGTGGGTTAAGAGTTTATTTATTTGTTATCATCTTTCTTATTTACTCATAGAGTCGCTCTATGGTCATTCTTTTAGTGTAATGAGTATTCGTTCGTTATTATAGACCTATGACGAGTATTGCACTTTCTTATCAAATTTGGAGATAAATTAGTATTTATGGCTGTTAGTGGGTGGATTATAATGGTTGAGACTTGTTTTGGTTAATGGATAAAGTTATTGTTGGTTGAATTGATATTAGGATGTTTGGTTGTTGATTTTACGACAGGAATTTTTTTTGGATAGTCCAAAATAGGGGAAACTATATCCGTGTAAAATATCAATGAGGCTTACTTAAGGGCACTTGCTCTAAGCGCCGGTCATGATCCTAAATTGGATCATGACATAAACCCTAGTCCTCAATAAAATACAATGTTCAAAGAATTGAAACACTAATTGAAACAGTAAAATACAATGTTCAAATAATTGAAACAAAAACTAGAAATAACAAAGAAATGTGTTGTAATTCAAACCTAGAATTTTTAGGTGGAAAAGGAGAGGGGCGGCAGTCCTAAAAGCAGCGGCAGCGGTAGCTCCGACGACGGCGACGACGACGACTACGGGCGGTGGCTACACGGGGTGGGAAATGGGATTTGTGTGAGGGAAATAGAGAAGGGGAGGGGAAGGTATTGAGGGAGGAGTTAGGAAAATTTTGGGAAAGAAAATAAGAGAAATGGGAGGAAACCCGTATTTCATTCTGAATTTCAGAATTACCAACCAGCGTTTGGTCGGTAATTTGGTCGGTACATTAAGTGTTGACCGTTTGACCAAATACCGACAAACTTTCGTCGGTTTTTTTTAAAAAAAACTAAATTCTTTTTTTGTTTTTGTTTTTATTTTTAACGTATTATAAGCTATAATAAAATTAATATAAACTATAAAAAATTATTATTAACTATAAACATTTATTTTATTTAACTACAATTATTATAAATAATTATAAACTATAAGCATAATCTTTACAAAAAATTATATTAACTAGATAATTACTTTTAATAGATTATAATAGCATCTATGTAAGTAAATTTTTAAGTTATATTTAAGTATATGAGTAATTTGACACACGCACATAAACTATATTTTAATTGATGATCAATCTTATACCTTACTACGTACGTACGAATAATTAATCAATTTACATACCAATATAATATTATTCTATTTTAGGTCGAGACGTTTTGTTTTTTATATTAATCGATATAGATCAAAACGTTTTGTTTTTAATATTCATCGATACATCTAAATAAGTTATAAGTCGATGAATCAATCATGAAATAGATATATTTGATGATAAACTATATATACTAGTTAGGATCTTCACAAGTGATCTATCCCTAAAAGATCCCGACCCTGTGTTCCTAGCGCTTCGTGTTCTTATATATATATATATATATAGACACTCACACATACACACAGACACTTCATTGTAATACTTTAACTATATAAATAGCTTGTTATAGTATATGTTAGTGTGTGTATATATATAAACCACACACTTCATTGTGCTACTTTAACTACATACATAGAATGTTATAGTATATGTTAGTGTATTCATTATTTGTATTACAAAAGAGTTAACGAATTACATTTATATTATTTAGATAGTAAATATTAATGTTATTCAAATTAAAAGTTTGACCATGTTTGACCTGTTAACTTAACTCGTTTACTTAATACTAATAACTTCTTCCGTTTCTTTAATTTGTGATACATATATATATATATATATATATATATATATATATATATATATATATATGCACACACACACACACAAACATGTCAAAGATGTTTAGTATTAATTCTTCGAGATGGGGATAAATGTTAAAGCTTTGGAACGAAATTTCCCGGATGTCCTCGGCCGGTTACGCGCATTAAAATGGATAAATTCCTAGAATACGCTAGACATACAAATTTTAGCATGGTGCAGGAATTGTACGCCAATTGGAATTACAAATTGTGTAGGTCATGTGTACGTGGGAAGGACATGCCATTAGATAGGAGTGCCTTATGTGATCTTTTAGGGGTTGAGAATGTTGACGCGATGAGGCTCCAGAAATTTGTCAGAAGTCCAAAATACACATTGATACGTCACACACTTTGTGGCATGGATTCAAATGCTAAGTGTACCAAGAAGCAGGGCGATGTTCACCTTTCGATGGTTTGCTCTGATTTTAACAAGACTGCCAAAGTGTGGAAGAATTTTGTGCAAGCCAGACTCATGATGGTGAAGCACAGCAGCGACTGCACTCGAGCAAGAATGTGTGTCATTTTCTTCTTGATGACTGGCAGACCCATTAATGTTGGTGAGATTATGCTCAATGAGATGGTCCGCACGAGATTTAGGCGGCAAATTAAGGGGTTCTTCTTCGGCAACCTACTCACAAAATATATGCTCTCCCGGGAGGCGCCGGAGTATCCAAGACATGATGAGGTGGTGGAGGCTCCTACTGGGTTATTGGACATCACATCATTGTTGAAGACATCGTCGAATCTCACTCAGGCAGCAAGGAACGTACGAGACGAGAACTTCAACAGGTACCTCTATAATTCTTTGAATTTACTCATGAGCAGGGTTAGTATCTCAGACGAGGAGCATAGGCATTTATGCAATAACTTGTAAAGTTCGTCCAAGGAGATGTTGGGGATTGCACCTGGCAGCCTAGTTCACTTGTCAGAGGACGTCAACACTTTAAAGGGCTCGAACATAGAGGACGAGGTTGGTGATGATGTTACGGGACCCATGGCTTTGGTGTCTCTAGGACAGGATGATGATGTGCCCATATTTGCTGATGGATGGCACGCTGAGGAGGAGGACTCCGACTGACAGGGAGTTTTCTTTTTACCCAACTCTGTTTTACATTTTTATATGCATCGAGGACTATGCATAGACTAACTGTGGGATGGGAGAAATACTACCTGTGATGTAGTTGTATATCATGTATCAATTTGTTTTAATTTGTTTCTTTTATTAGTTCTACTTAGTCTAGTGTTAGTTTAGTTTGTTTTAGAAAAGAAAAANGCAATTAACAAATAAGACTCTACTCCTATTCCCTCAAGCCAAAGTTAGACCAAACACTTACCTCAACTTCCACGGCTAAATCAATCCACAACGACCGCTATCCCTTTTGAATTCGGCTCCAACCCAATCAAATCTATGAAATAACGACTTTATAATATCAGTAATAGCTAAACTAATCAAACCCAATGCCTAAATATAGATTTCCAAGCTTTCTTCCCAAAGTTTCCAAAAATGCCCCCGGGCCCGCTTGATCAAAACATGAGGTTCAGACCAAAATCAAACCCCCCATTCACCCACGAGCCCGAATTTATAATTTGTTTTCAAATTCGACCCCAAAACGGGGTCTAAATCAAGAAAAAATATTGAAAAACGCTAACTCTACCCATTTCCCTAATTTTCTACCATTAAAACCCTAAGATTATTGATAAAAGTTGATGAAAACACTAGATAATGGAAAGAAATCAGTTAGTAAGTGCTTACTTGTGATTTGAGAAGAAAATCTCTTGAGAAAATCGCCCTAGTCTTCTAATTGTTGAGAAAGTTTGAAAGAAAATTGCTGAAGTTATGTTTTTAAAAGACTCACTACCCGACTTCCGCATCAGCGGTACAGGGGTCGCACCTGCGCCACCGCACATGCGGAAAAATGGGCGCTTCTGCGGACCGCATCTGCAGGGTAGGAATCCGCATCTGCGAAGGAGACCGCATCTGCGACCCGCTGTTCGCACCTGCGAGTCCGCATCTGCGGCCAAAGGACCGCAGGTGCGGTTACACCAGAATTGGTGCAGCAGCAGTGATTTTCTTCAATTTTTTTCTAAGTTTCAACCACCCCCGAACACCCCCGAAAACACTCCCGAGCCCTCGGGTCTCCTAACCAAACACGTACACTAACTCAACAACACCCTACAAACTTAACCGTGCGATCAAATCGCCAAAATAACATCAAAAACGAGGAATCAAACCTCAAAATCATTACTTTTTCATCAAACTTCATAAACCTTCATTTTAAGATATTTAGGTCCGAAACACGTCATACGACGTCCGATTTCGACCAAATCTCACAGTAAGCGCTTAATCCATATATAAGACCTGTAGCGGGCGTCGAAACCAAAATACGGGCCCGATACCAACGCTTTCTAATCCACTTTCATTTCAAATTTCCATAAAATTTCAGAAAAACAATTTCTTTTAAAAATTCATTTCTCGGGATCGGGACCTCGGATTTCGATTTCGGGCATACGCCCGAGTCCCATAATTTTCTACGGACCCTCCGGTACCGTCAAATCATAGGTCCGGGTCCGTTTACCAAAAATGTTGACCAAAGTCAGCTTTAACCATATTAATATCAAAATTCATCAATTTTTACACAAAATTCATATTTAAGCTTTCCGGCTACGCGCCCGGACTGCGCACGCAAATCGAGGCAAGTGAAAATGAGGTTTTCAAGGCCTCGGAAGCACGGAATGAAAGGGGAAACAGGTGATGACCCTTTGGTTCGTCACATTCTCCACCTCTAAAACAACCGTTCATCCTCGAACGGACAAAAGAAAGAAGTACCTGAGTCGGGAAATAGGTGAGGATAACGGCTCCGCATATCAGAATCGGACTCCCAGGTCGATGCCTCAGGAGGCTGACCTCTCCACTGGACACACACTGAAGAAAAACTCTTCGACCACAACTGTCGAACCTGCCGGTCTAGAATAGCTACCGGCTCCTCCTCATAAGACAGATCCTTGTCCAACTAGACAGTGCTGAAATCTAACACGTGAGCTGGATCGCCGTGATACCTCCGAAGCATGGACACATGAAACACTGGATGCAGGGCTGACAAGCTAGGCGGCAAGGCAAGTCTATAAGCCACCTCTCCCACTCGTTTAAGGATCTGAAAGGGGCCAATGAACCTAGGGCTAAGCTTGCCCTTCTTCCCAAATCTCATCACGCCCTTCATAGGCGATACTCGGAGCAAGACCCGCTCACCAACCATGAAAGCTACATACCGGACCTTACGATCTGCATAACTCTTTTGCCGCGACTGAGCCGAACGAAGCCTGTCCTGAATGATCTTGACCTTATCTAAGGCCTCCTGAACTAAATCTGTACCCAATAACTGAGCCTCTCCCGGCTCAAACCATCCCACTTGAGACTGACATCGCCTACCATACAACGCCTCATATGGAGCCATCTGAATGCTGGACTGGTAGCTGTTGTTGTAGGCGAACTCTGCTAAAGGCAAAAAGTGATCCCACGAACCTCCAAAGTCGATAACACAAGCCCGGAGCATATCCTCCAAAATCTGAATAGTCCGGTCGGACTGACCGTCCATCTGACGATGGAACGCAGTGCTCAACTCAACCCGTGTGCCCAACTCTCGCTGAACTGCACCCCAGAAACGCGAGGTAAACTGCATACCCCGATCCGAAGTGATAGATACCGGTACACCATGAAGGCGAACAATCTCCCGGATATAACTCTCAGCTAACCTTTCGGATGAATAGGAGACTTCCACAGGAATGAAATGTGCTGACTTGGTCAGCCTATCAACAATAACCCATATCGTATCGAACTTCTTCCGAGTCAACGGAAGTCCAGTAACAAAATCCATGGTAATCCTCTCCCACTTCCACTCGGGAAGCTCAATCCTCTGAAACAATCCACCAGGCCTCTGATGCTCATACTTAACCTGCTGACATTTCAAACATCGAGCCACATATGCAACAATATCCTTCTTCATCCTACGCCACGAATAATGCTGCCTCAGATCCTGATACATCTTTGCGGCGCCCGGGTGAATAAAATACTGAGAACTATGGGCCTCTGCTAAGATCAACTCTCAAATCCCATTGACATTGGGCACACAAACTCGCCCCCTACAATCTCAAAACACCATCATCATCTAAGGTCACCTTCGTGGAACCTCCAGGCTGTACCGTGTCTCCCAGGACACACAAATGGAGGTCATCAAACTGCCGATCACGGATACGCTCCAATAATGAAGAACGAGCGACCGTGCAAGCTAACACTCTACTAGGCTCAGAAATATCCAACCTCAAAAATCGATTGGCCAAGGTCTGAATATCCAAAGCAAGTGGTCTCTGGCCGACCAGAATATAAGCAAGACTACCCATGCTGGCGGACTTCCTACTCAATGCATCGGCCACCACATTGGCTCTCCCCGGGTGATACAAAATAGTAACATCATAATCTTTCAATAACTCCAACCACCTCCTCTGCCTCAAGTTCAACTCCTTCTGCTTGAACAAGTACTGAAGACTCTTGTGATCAGTGTACACCTCACACGACACACCATACAGGTAATGCCTCCAAATCTTCAAAGCATGAACAATGGCTGCCAACTCTAGATCATGAACCGGATAATTCTTCTCGTGGATCTTCAACTGGCTCGAAGCATAGGCAATGACTCTGCCATCCTACATCAATATTGCACCAAGCCCAATACGGGAAGCATCACAATAAACTGTATAAGGCCCTGAACCTGTGGGCAAAACCAATACTGGTGCTGTAGTCAGAGTTGTCTTGAGCTTCTGAATGCTCGCCTCACACTCATCTGACCATCTGAACTGCGCACCCTTCTGGGTCAGTCTAGTCATCGGGGCTGCAATAGATAAAAATCCCTCCACGAACCGACGATAGTAGCCTGCTAACCCCAAGAAACTCCGAAACTCTATAGCTGATGCTGGTCGAAGCCAGTTCTTGACTGCCTCAATCTTCTTCGGGTCCACCTGAATACCCTCTGCTGATACGACGTGACCCAGAAATGCAACCGAACTCAACCAGAACTCGCACTTCGAGAACTTAGCATATAACTGACTATCCTTCAGAGTCTGAAGAACCACTCTGAGATGCTGCTCGTGCTCCTCCTTGCTGCGGGACTATACCACAATATCGTCAATAAAGACTATCACGAACAAGTCCAAATAAGGCCTGAACACTCAACTCCATAAATGATGCTGGGGGATTGGTCAAACCAAATGACATGACCAAAAACTCATAATGCCCATACCGAGTGCGGAATGTTGTCTTAAGGACATTAGATGCCCTAATCCTCAACTGGTGGTAGCCAGATCTCAAGTCTATCTTTGAAAACACCTTTGCACCCTGAAGCTGGTCGAACAAATCGTCAATCCTCGATAGTGGATACTTGTTCTTTATCGTCACTTTGTTCAGTTGCCGGTAATCAATGCACATCCTCATCGAACCATCCTTTTTCTTCACAAATAACACCGGCGCACCCCAAGGAGAAACACTGGGTCTGATAAAACCCTTCTCTAGCAAATCCTGCAACTTGTTCTTTAACTCCTTCAACTCTAGCAGGGCCATGCGATACGGCAGAATAGAAATGGGCCGAGTGCCCGGAGCCAGATCAATACAGAAATCAATATCCCTGTCGGGCGGCATACCCGGCAGGTCTGAACGGAAAACCTCGGGGAACTCCTGAACAATAGGAACATAATCAATGGAAGGGAGCTCTGCGCTGGAATCGCGAACATACGCCAGATAAGCTAAACACCCCTTCTCGACCATGCGTCGAGCCTTCACATATGAAATAACACTGCGGGTGGTATGCCTTGGGGTCCCTCTCCACTCCAAGCGGGGCAAATCTGGCAAAGCCAAGGTCACGGTCTTGGCGTGACAATCCAAGATAGCATGATACGGAGACAACCAATCCATCCCTAATATAACATCGAAATCCACCATATCTAAGAGCAATAAATCAACAGGGGTCTCAAGACCCTAAAACACTACCACACAGAAATGATGAACTCGGTCGACCACTATAGAATCACCCACAGGTGTAGATACATAAACAGGAATACCCAAAGCATCACTAGGCATAACCACGTAGGGTACAAAATAGGACGACACATACGAATACATAGACCCAGGGTCAAATAGCACTGAAGCATCCCTATCACAGACCAGAATAGTACCTGTAATGATTGCATCTGAAGACTCAGCCTCAGGCCTGGCTGGGAGAGCATAACACCGGGGCTGGGCCCCACCTCCCTGAATCATATCCCTGGGACGATCGGCTGCTGGCTGGCCTCTACCTCTGGCGGTCTGAGCTCCACCTCTATGATCTCTACCTCCACTTCTATGGCCTCTACCCCCGCCTCTAGCCGGCTGGGCGGCCTGTGGATCGCCTGATGCCTAAATCATAGGACAAGGACCCTGCTGTTGAGAGTTGTCCGAAGCTCGAGGGCAATACCTGGCAATATGCCTCGTGTCACCACACGTGAAACAATCCCTCGGCTGCTGAGAATAACGGAGTGGTGGTGCGCTGATAGGTGCTGATGGTGAACTGAAGAGCTGCTGGTCAGAATAATGCGGTTGAGAACCACGACCACCTGAAGTACCATGTGAGACCTGTAGGGCTGACTGAAAAGGCTTCGGAGGATGGCCTCTACCATAAGAATCCCCACCTCCAGACGAGGTACCACTGAATATGGTGGTGAAGAGCTTGGTGAACCTATCATGCCTCCACAAAGCATCTGCAGACATAGCCGCTCCATCGCCTGCCTGAGTCACAATACCCGGCTGAACTACCACAGCTGGCTGACCCCACTGGAACCTGATCCTGGGGAGCTACCTGCTCCAGAGTACGTGTAGCAGGAGTCTGAACTCCTCTTCCAGCCTGAGAAGTGGCTGGTGCTACTGGAAGCAAACCCGCTCTAGTGACGCTCTCCACAAAGTCTACCAATCTGACCAAAGCGTCCTGAAGAACTGGGGTGGCTATGAACCCCTCTGGGACCTGAGCTGGGCCCACCGGAACTGCTGGGGCTGGAACTTCCTCATCATAATCAACATGAGGCTCCACCTCTGGGACTGTTGCTCGGGGCTGAGCTTTGCCCCCCCTCGGCCCCTGGGACGGCTTCGGCCTCGACCTCTGCCCCTCGCAGGAGCTGCTGCTGGGGGCTCGGGCTGCTGCGCGGTAGAAGAGGAAGCACTTGTTCTTGCCATCTGCGAAAGCACAGAGTAGAAAGACAATCAGTATTTGAGAAACAAAATCGCACGAAAAGATAGAACAAAGTGAAATTTTTCCTAACTCCGTAGCCTCTGGGGGATAAATACATATGTCTCCGTACCGATCCCTCAGACTCTACTAAGTTTGTCCGTGAGTCGTGAGACCTATGTAACCTAGTGCTCTGATACCAACTTGTCACGACCCGGATTTCCCACCCTCGGGAGTCGTGATGGCGCCTACTAATAGGAGCTAGGCAAGCCAAATCAATTTGCTTCTTTTAGCAATTATCGCTCAATAAATAAATTCAAAACAATATGACAAAGCTGAAGTCTCAATATATAATTAACTGAAAGAAAAATGCGGAAGTTTAACGGAATCCTCTACCCAAGAACTGGAGTCACAAACTCACTAACGTCTAGAGAATGCTAAATACAACGTCTGAATAAAAAAAATACAATACTGTTTGTTCCGGTACAACGGATAACAAACTAAAGTAAGGATAGGAGAGACTCCGGGCCCTTGCGGACATCAGCAAGGCTACCTCGGGATCTCTGGACTAAAGTCAGCTCCCAAATGCTCCTACTGCTGTCCAAAAGCTGCTGCTCTGGTACTGTGATCTGTGCAAAAAGATGCACAGAGTGTAGCATCAGCACAACCGACCCCATGTGCTGGTAAGTGCCTAGCCTAACCCTGGCGAAGTAGTGACGAGGCTAGACCAGACTACCAGATAAACCTGTGCAGATATATATATACAAGTACAACAAAATAATAGCGGAAAGTAAGCAATTAAAGCTGGGAGGGGGAAACATGCTTATGGAGAAGCAGATAAAACAGAATATCAGGAATAACAAAAGAAACTACATCTGATTTCTTCTAACACAGAATAAAGGAAAACAAACCACTTTCACTTATTTCAATTTCCTCTCATTGCAGACGTGCACCACGATCCCATTTTCTTACATCACGTGGTAGGCGTACCACACGCTCCGATTACAATAATATCACGTGGTCGGCGTGCCACACGTTCCCATTTCATAAGAACTCATGGTCGGCGTGCCACACAATCCCATTTCATAATATCTCGTGGTCGGCGTGCCACACTATCCCATTTCTTTCAACACAATACACAACATAATCCTGGCAAGGGAGAAAGATGTTATAATAACTATCCCGGCATGGGAGCAATGTAATATAATAAACTATCCCGGCAAGGGAGATCCATCTATAAACAAACTCATTCAATTTCTACTTAACACAATTAAATCCACACTTAGTCTCAACAATTACTGGCTCAGTGTTAAGGATTTCCAACCAATTCCTCATAAATAATAATTACAAATTCGATAATATAGCAAATTAGGACTTACAGTCATGCTCGACACCAGTGTATAGATACTCGTCACCATGCCTATACACCGTACTCGACAAATAGCAATTAACAAATAAGACTCTACTCTTATTCCCTCGAGCCAAAGTTAGACCAAACACTTACCTCAACTTCCACGGCTAAATCAATCCTGAACGACCGCTCTCCCTTTTAATTCGGCTCCAACCCAATCAAATCTATGAAATAATAACTTTATAATATCAATAATAGCTAAACTAATCAAACCCAATGCCTAAATATAGATTTCCAAGCTTTCTTTCCAAAGTTTCCAATAATGCCCCCGGGCCCGCTTGATCAAAACACGAGGTTCGAACCAAAATCCAACCCCCCATTCACCCACGAGCCCGAATTTATAATTTGTTTTCAAATTCGACCCCAAAACGGGGTCTAAATCTAGAAAAAAATTGAAAAACCCTAACTCTACCCATTTCCCTAATTTTCTACCATTAAAACCCTAAGATTATTGATAAAAGTTGATGAAAACACTAGATAATGGAAAGAAATCAGTTAGTAAGTGCTTACTTGTGATTTGAGAAGAAAATCTCTTGAGAAAATCGCCCTAGTCTTCTAATTGTTGAGAATGTTTGAAAGAAAATCTCTGAAGTTATGTTTTTAAAAAGACTCACTGCCCGACTTCCGCATCTGCGGTACAGGGGTCGCACCTGCGCCACCGCACGTGCGAAAAAATGGGCGCTTCCGCGGAAATGGCTAGGCCCCGCTGGAGCCGCACCTGCGAAGAAAAGATCCGTTTTTGTGGACCGCATCTGTGGGGTAGGAATCCGCATCTGCGAAGGAGACCGCATCTGCGACCCACCGTTCGCACCTGCGAGTCCGCATCTGTGGCCAAAGGACCGCAGGTGCGGTTACACAAGAACTGGTGCAGCAGTAGTGATTTTCTGCAATTTTTTTCTAAGTTTCAACCACCCCGAACACCCCCGAAAGCACTCCCGAGCCCACGGAGCTCCTAACCAAACACGTACACTAACTCAACAACACCCTACGAACTTAACCGTGCGATCAAATCGCCAAAATAACATCAAAAACGAGGAATCAAACCTCAAAATCATTACTTTTTCATCAAACTTCATAAACCTTCATTTTTAGATATTTAGGTCCGAAACACGTCAAACGACGTCCGATTTCGACCAAATTTCACAGGAAGCGCTTAAACCACATATAAGACATGTACCGGGCACCGAAACCAAAATACGGCCCCGATACCGACACTTTCTAATCCACTTTCATTTCAAATTTCCATATAAATTTCAAAAAAATAATTTCTTTTAAAAATTCATTTCTCGGGCTCGGAACCTCGGATTTCGATTCCGGGCATACGCTCGAGTCCTGTATTTTTCTATGGACCCTCTGGGACCGTCAAATCACGGGTCCAGGTCCGTTTATCCAAAATGTTGACCAAAGTCAACTTTAACCATATTAATATCAAAATTCATCAATTTTTACCCAGAATTCATATTTAAGCTTTCCGGCTACGAGCCCGGATTGCGCACGCAAATCGAGGCAAAATGAGATTTTCAAGGCCCCGGAAGCATGGGATGAAAGGGAAAACAGGTGATGACCCTTTGGGTCGTCACATATATCTGTTTGTAAATTGATTCGTCGACTTATAACTTACCTAGATGCATCGTTAAATATTAAAAGCAAAACGTGTATATATATATATATATATATATATATATATATATATATAACACGCTTCGTTGTACTACTTTAACTACATATATAGCATGTTATAGTATATGTTAGTGTATTCATCCCTTGTATTACAAAAGTGTTAACGGATTACATTTATATTATTTAGATAGTAAATATAAAAGTGATTTTAAATTTTGACCTAATCTTTGGTCGGTTATTTTCCAGAAATTAAAGTATAGCGACCAAAGTTTGTCGGTAAATGCTTCCCCTGTATTAACCGGCCAACTTTGGTCGGTAATTTTAAATAAGATTTCTTTATATTTTATAAAACATTTTAAATAATAATATAACTATTAAAATTTTATAACTGGGTCCCACATTTTAGTCGTTCTCCGATGCACTATAAATAGAGGTCATTCAAACCAAAAAAGAAAAACAACAAAGAGATTTTAGCACATACTATATATAAAAGACATATAACTAAAGTCCCATCAAATCCAGCAGTTGTTGTAGTGTTAGCCATGGTTCAATTCATAGCTGAACCAGCACAGGCCATCACTTGTGGTCAAGTGGACGTTGCTTTGGCTCCTTGTGTACCTTATCTTACTCAAGGTGTGTTATTTTATGAGTTTAAATTATTATGTGCACTAACACATATACCACTTTTGTTCCATTTATGCAACGACACTCTCTATTTTGTTAAATAAAAAGGACACTTTTTCTATAATATTGGGAAACTTTTAAGTTTAAGGGCAGCCCGGTGCACTAAGCTCCCGCTATGCGCGGGGTTCTGGAAAGGCCAGACGACAAGGGTCTAATGTACGCAGTCTTATCCTACATTTTTGCAAGATGTTGTTTTCACGGCTCGAACTCGTAACCTCCTAGTCACAAGGCTCCACTTCAAAAATTTTAAGTTCAATTTTTGTATTTTACCTTTAATGATATTCTTATACATGCAAATGTCATGACATGTTTCCATTTATAAGTCTCTAAAAGTNCCTAGTCAAGTATTACCTGATTAAATTCTATGCAATAACATTGTAACTTTTCATAACAAACATGACCCGAGAACTTTACAAAATAAAAATAAATAAACTCTTATTTTATTTGACAGTAGCTCATGTTATGTTTTTTATGATATATATAAGCCGGTGAATTTTGTTTAATCATTTTCTGAATCTTTTTTCTTTTCTCCACTCTATCTAAAAGCCTCAATTAAATTCTTCATTTTATTTTATGATTGTCGATCTTTTACAAGGTGGTGAGCCAGGAGCAGCTTGCTGCAGTGGGGTGAAAAACTTAAAGGAATGGCTGCAACCACAGATGATAGAAGGACAGCTTGTAACTGTGTTAAGGCAGCAGCCAACCGTTACACAAACCTTAAAGATGATGCTGCTCAGGCTCTTGCTTCTAAGTGTGGTGTCGCCATGAACGTTCCCGTCTCCAAGACTATCAATTGTGATTCGTAAGTTCTATGTACTGACGATATAAAAGATATTTGGACTATCAATTTATTAGAAAGCTAATTATTACAAGTTAAGTAAACTTCTTAGTTACAATTGGCCATAACCTGACTTCTTAAAAGTTTGTTAACGCTATGTAGTGTTAATAAGTTAATTCCTTTTTATTTTAAAAGAATTTGCATAGTTCCCTTCAAATCGATCTGTGGATACGTAAGTAGTTGTTTTTTTTTTGCTACTTTAATATTTATGTGTTACTGTAAATTATTTATACAAGTTAAAAGAGGAGTAACTATTATATACTGTCGATAGTAGGGTACTAGTAGTTTATAAAATAATACTGATAACCTGTCATAACGGGTTAATCATACTGATAGTGTAAAAAAACTTTTTAAAGGGAAAGCTAATTTATGAAATTGTAAAGCATGTGAAGAAAATAAAAAGGGTAGAAAAATAAGGAAACTGAATTTTAGTGAAAAAGTTACCGTGAAAATGCTTCATATACGAACTCTTCTTTTAATTGACTGTATACTTGTATATATTAATATCTAGCGGGACTGTTATCTGAGGAAAGGTGCTGATCTTTTTTCTTTTTTATGACTTCTATTTTTATGTTTTTTGTTGCAGAATCAGTTATGAATGAGCAACACGGTGTCAGGAATAATGCCAAGGAGATGGCCATGATATGTTGCTTCTATTAGATATGTTGAGTAATAGTTTTCTTGAGGGAACGTTTATGTAATAAACCTGGGGTCGTGAGACTCCCTCTTTGTTGTACGATTACTATGCAGTAATATACTACCATAGTGCTCCCTTTTTGTTAATTACTTTTGCGATCCAATTTATGTGGCGGATTTGACTGGCCACCAAATCTTAAATAAAGTTTTTTTTAAAAAAATTGGCAGTGTAAAACAAGTCATAAAAATTTATATAACAATAATTCATCTTATTAAGGGTAAAATAACAAATTTAAAATTAAACTGTTTCTAAATAAAAAAGTATGACGATCTTTTTGAGATAGAATAAAAAGAAGAAAGATATGTTACTAGAATAAAAATAGTTTTCTAGTTTGATACTACTTCCAAGAAAATATATAATAAGACAAAGACGAGTTTATGAAATCAGAATAGTTAGTAATCATCAGTTAGCCTTGCGGACGATGAATTCATTGAGCAGAGAGTAAATCATGATTGTGATAAACATCGACAATATCACAACCAAAAATTTCGCCTTAGGCATCGTGATGACACCTAATCTCTAAGACTATGTAAGCCGATTACTTACAAGAATTAAGCCAATTTAACTATGATATTTTAAATCAGAGATTTATATAAATACCGAAATAAATGTAAAATAAGCCTACGCGACAAAAATCACTACAACCTCCCAATACTAGGTAATACAGAGTCACGAACTCTAGCTGAATACATAGAATATCTCAAAAATTGAAATATAATACTGTTCGGATATCAAGCTGATAATACAATAAAAGAAAAGGACTCCAAGGGCCTGCGACAACCAAGCAACTCTACCTTGAATCCTCACGACTGATAAACTAACTCTACCTGAGTCCGATATCACCAATACCTGAGTCTACAAAAAAAAATATGCAGAAGTGTAGTACGAGTACACCACGATCGGTACCCAGTAAGTATCAAGACTAACCTCGGTGGAGTAGTGACGAATACAAGTCAAGACACCTACTAGTCAAAATAACTTGTGCAGTATAAAAGTATAAAGCTAATAAACAGAAATCAGTAAATGGCAACAAGAATCAATATATGATATATATAGTAAAGTAATAAGAACACCGTTAAAGTACCAGCGAGAACATATAAGGGATGAAATGAAAATCATCTAATCAAGACCCGTTCTAACAAAAGTCTCACGACGAATTACTTCGAGATACCTCATCTCATAATCACAAGTCACGAGTCTCAAACCACGATCATATGCTCACGGCACCTTGTGCTTACATTTCTAATCACCACCCATGCGGACAACTCACGTGTCAATATCTCAATCTGCCAGGCATGATTACAAGCTCACAATCACAATTTGCCCGGGATGGTCACAGGGTCAATATCACAATGAAAGCAGATAGTACTGTCGACGCCCCCTTTTTCCCAAGAAATTGGGTTTAGGACATATTTTTGGAAAAGACAACTTTATTCCCATTTGGGAATTGGGTTTTGGAATTGAAGAGTCGCCACCTAATAATTATAGTGCATTAGGAAACTTTAAGGAAGAGTTTGAGATTAAGAACCAGAGTTCGGGTAAGGGCTAGAAATTATCTCGAGGGGAAGGTGTTAGGCACCCCTCAAGATCCACTTGTGTGGTTCCCGGCCATGTTACAATTGTGACTTTAAGTAACAAGTAAGCGGATAGAGGTCTCAAATAGAAGGGGATTGACCCATAATGTTGCAAGTGAATTGAAAGTTTGGAGAAAAATAAAGAAAGCAGAAATTTTGAGGAAATGGTTTAAACAATTCTGAAAATAAACATAAACAAGTAAAGGGAAAGGGGGTCCTAGGTTTATAAATAATATGGATCACCCCACACAACACCCGGTAACAGTTTATACACGTGGTGTTATCGCGTGGTCATCATATCCATATCTACCCTTCCCACCCCATTAAGGTATTAAAGCGTGAAATGTCTCGTTACTTATTGCATGCTAGTACCCGTCCCAATCCAATCAGTCCTGGAGGCATTTGGACTAACTAGTCCTAATGGGAGAGGGGTTTGGGGCCTTTTGGAGAGTTTTCAAAGGACAAAATACTAAGGCGTCAATCAAAACACATAATGCAAGTAAAGGGGAAAGCAAATAAGCAAGTAGGGCTCACATAAGCCTCCTAAAATCAGATAAAGCCATAGAGTTTAGCATGTCTTGCACGTACTGGTTTGGTCTTAAATTAAATTAAAGCGATGAGCGGACTGGTTCAACACATATTTTCCGACAGGAAGTCTACATTAGGCTTACTAGAATGCAGTTGTCTAAGACATGATCCAGTTGATTAGTTAACCCTTTTTTGTCTATGTGTTGGATAGAACTACTGATTTTAAAACACAAGCTGATTTTAAAAGAAAATTTCAGAGTAACAAAAAGTTTCAGAAAAGGGTACGTGGTTTAACAACTAAACGAGTTCCAGAATGTAGATCGGTTGGGAAATGTTTACCAGAGTTCATGCGAGTAGGTTTAGAAAGAAAAGTCGTTTGTTTCAGTAAAATCAACACTGTTTTGAATTAGTGAGACAATTTTTGGTTTCGAAATCCCTATAGACATGCTTTCTATACGTGATACCTTTTTAAATACTAATAGAAGCCTTGTAAATCAAGATATCTACATATGCCATTTTATTATTAAACCTATCTGTTTGCCTAATGATGCTATTATATGCAGAGATGCAAACCCCTATAGGCATGGTATCTACATACGTAGTTGCAGAATTCAGAAGTTAAATCCTATAGACATGCTTTCTACGTATGAAATTGCACAAATTAGAGACAAAATCCTATAGGCATATTTTCTACCCTTTCTGCATAAAAGTAACCCCTCCCTTTTTCACTAAATCCCCATGAGTTTATACAAATCATTACAGACCAGTCGAACAAGACTAAAATTAAAAGTACATCAAAAGCTATCAGCTACATCCGAGCAGCCTAATTCAAACTTATTGTCTAATAATATGGCATTGAACCACTTCCGAGATCAAGATTTCCAAAGCCTTCTCTTATCTAGGGTGTTTCACAGATCCAAGGAGTTTCAGGAACCCTAGGCAGTGCTTACACCCAAGATATTAATCAGAATAAGTTATAGTGCAGTGTGGAAGAGCCAACCCTCAGGTGTCCAAGTTCAAAGGGAGCTCAGGGGTCCAAAAGAAAGGCTCACAAGAGAGGGGCAGAACTTAAATTTTAAGAATGAGTGCAAGTGCAATAGGGGGGGGGGGAGAATGCCAAGGCAGGCTGGTGGTCATACCTAACCATGAGGTAGGCTGACACACCCCTAACCAAGCCTGTTCAGCCAGCAAATAAGAGCACAGACCTATTGAAGGTCAGACTATGGTCTAGACAGTGATTAGGACACTGCCAGACCAAGGTCTTAAGCTCAAGATACATATAAAGGGGAAAGGGGAATGGGAATTGAAAGAGTTTAGGACTCAGGGAGTCCAGTCCATATACATGAACAACAATGTCAAGTGTTGTCATGTTTCTGAACCATAACTCAACATACAAAAGGGATTGGGGGATAGGGATTCATGTAGGAGCATAGCAAAGAGACAAAGAAACTTGCAAAATTTACATTATGGAAGCAGTAAACCCAATAAAGAATGAACTGGAGAATAAACACATAGGGGAGTGGAAGAAATTAAACAAAGGTAACATACCAGTTACAGAAGAAGCAAGCAAAGAGAAGAAGGATACTTTCAAACCAAGCCACAATTAAAAGAACCTTAAGCTTATGAGTACAGAGAACTCGAATATTTTTCAAAGAAAATCTGAGTGTATTTTGAGAGAAGAAGTGATGACTTGTTCATGTTCCCCCACTCCCTTGAAAGGGAAGAGGTACATGTATTTATAGTTTTGAAAACGACTAGAAAACAAGGTAACAAATACAGTTTCAACACAAACATGGAAATAATCACAGTCAAAATCAATTAACGCAGGTTTTCCCTTTAATCAAGGGATTACTGCTCAACGGGCACTTAAACGGATTAATATAAGTAAAGAAAACCAATTTGTAAGCAGAATGATTGTTGCCATAAAAGCGGCGGTAAAACCATATAGTAGGGGATTAAGTCTAAATACAGGAGTGTACTTATTTTGGAAAGGATCTGGTAAGGCCAAAGAAAGAAGTAGAATCAATTCACCCTTATCGGGCGAGTAAAAAATCAGAACTGCACAAGGAAAAGTTTTGAAAATCAATCACGAATTTGAAAATCAATCACAGAAGGGACTCGGTATATAAATGAGGTGCACAAGTAATAGACATGTGAGGCCAAGCTATGTCAAGGAGAGGTAGCATACATTAATAGCAGGATAGTCATGTAGGTCAAATTTCGTTGGCTTAGTAAGAGAGAAAAGATCAGAAGCATGCAAAAGGTTAGGTGAAAACCTTTCTGAAAACATAATCGAGTTTGACAGATAGTAAGAAAGCAGAATCAAAAGAATCACACAAAGAGATACTGAAACATTTAAATAAAGTAGAACAATTTCAAATAGGAGAATCGCACAAGTAAACTTCAGGAACTTGAGTAAACCCCGAAGAAACTAGGGTTTTTCGAAATCAATCGAGTTTAGAGGCGATAAACATGTAAAACAAACAAACAGTCTCAAAATCTCGAATAAACCCCCAAAATTAGGGTTTTCGACACTAATCAGGTGCAAACAATGTAAATCAAACAGATAGGCTCAGAAACTCAAACAAATCTCCAAAAATTAGGTTTTCAACACCAATCAAACTTAGAGATGATAAACAAATGAATCGAACAAAATATTAACAAACAGACTCAGAAACCCTAGTTTGAAATCAAAAGATATTAAAAAGGAAAATCGGGGAAAACGTTTAAAACATCACATATAGCACAGATCGAGCACAAATCCGAACAAATAAACGAAAAAGAACCTCGAATAGGCTAGGGTTTCTGATAACCCTAGAAACGAGAAAGGCCTGGAAGAGACAAGATCAGATCCAGAGTCGATAAGGTCGGAATCAGGCTCAGGAGGCTAAGACACGCCGGAGCAAGGCCGAAGATGGCTGGAAACTTCGAGGTCTGAGCGAGGACCTTCGAGGACCTTCGAGGTCTGGCCTCGAACCTTCAGGTATCAAGCACGTGAGAGCAGTAGGGGGTGAGAATTGGTCGTCCATGGTTAGAACAGCCATAGATTCCGGTGGATTTGGGGTTGGAGGTGGCAGAGAGCGATTAGGGTTTCGAGAGAGCTCGAGAGCGTTTGAGAGAAGAGAGGAGTTAGAGGCGGTGCTTCTGAAAGAATGGGGTAGGGTTTAGGGGTCGTTTGGAATTAAAAAGGAAAGAAGAGATCTGGGCCGTTAATCAAAATGATCAATGGCTCAGATTTTAAAAAGAAAACGGGCGGGTTTGGGCGATTGGATCAAGTAATCAAGTTTAAATTGATTTGGGGGTTGGGATTGGGTTGAATTGAGGTGCAAATTGGGCTGTAATTGAAATGAAATTGAGGCCAGATTTTAAATAGCCACTTTTCCCCGTTTTATTTTATAAAAATAGCAATGATGGTTTTAAAAATAAATTAAAAATACTGAGTAAACAAATATTACATAAATATTAACTTAAAAATACTGGAACTGATTTTGTAATTATAAAATGCTATTAATCACAGAACAGGCTATAATTGCAATTATATGCAATTTAGCTTTAAAAATACCAAATAAATTTGTAAAAATATGCAAAAATTACCTTAATTATATTTTGGTGCAAATGTGAGAATAAAAAATGAATTATTAGCCAAAATGATAATTTTGGGAATAATTATTGGATTTTGTTGTATTAAAATAGGCAATGAATTGGTTTAAAAATTATTAAAAATGCCAGAACTCTTGGGTGTGCTTATATATGCACATATATGCTATTTTGGAAGCATTTTGAGGATAAAATTACTAGGGAAAAATTGGGTATCAACAGCTGTCCCTCTTTACCCGGGAAGGATGGAAGAGTTGTCGGGTAAAGATATGATGGCCAATTTTGACTGGAAGCGGCGATTTGAAAAGAATTTGACCGAGCTCTGGTTTTCGAGCTGCCTACATATCCCTGGTTTTACAGGAATCAGGCCGTATGTAGTTCAGGAACCATTGACGGAACATGCCGATGGAGATTCGAAAGAGACAGACACGATGTTTAGGTGGCAAGAGGTATTTAGAGTCTGATTGGCTGCGGGAACCGGAGCGGGATCGCTCCTGCTGAGGCGGCCGTTGCTAGCCGATGTACCTGCAAGTGAGCAATACGGGCGTATATTGTGCATAAACTTAAACGTGATGCAAGTTCCCATTGGACCATGAATGCTGTCTTTGGACGGTTAGGATGACGTCCTCAGACCATGATGTCCTGGGCCATGAAGCGCAAAATTAAAGGATTCGCAGGCTATGAAATGATGTTCTCGGGCTATGATAATGATGCCTCCGAACCATGATGCCTTTGAATAATGATGTGCAGGATATAAAGCGGGTCCTCGAGCCATGGCATGGTGTTCTTGGGCTGTGAAGATGATGCCTCCGAACGATGATGCCCTCGGACAGTTTGGCGGTGTTTCAGCCCATGGAATGCAAGATTTGGCGGTATTTCAGCATGAAATGCAAGATATTTCAGCCGGTGCAGAAAAATGTAAATGGCGATATTTCAGCCGACAGAAATTTAAATAAAACAGCGATGTTTCAACTGATGTAAAAAATGTAAATGGCGATATTTCAGCTGACAGAAGTTAAAAATAAGCAGGCGATGTTTCAGCCGATGTAGCAAAATGTAAATGGCGATATCTCAGCCGACAAAAAATTTAAATAAAGCAGCAATGTTTTAGTTGATGTAGAAATGTAAATGGCGTTATTTCAGCCAATACCGAGAATTAAATAAAATTGGCGATACTTCAACCGATAAAGAAGGGTGATTATAAATGGCGACGTTTCAGCCGATAGGGATTTAAACAAAAATTGGCGGTGCTTTACCCATGCAAGATTTGTATGAAGATGGCGGTATTTCAGCCGATGCAGATGGAGACAGCGCTTAGTCTCGGAAGGCAGAAAAGTAGCCTTATGCAATGCAAGAAAATGCAGGATGGAGACAGTGCTTTGTCTCGAAAGGCAGAAAGGTAGCCTTATGCAGTGCAGATAATGCAGATGGAGACAGTGCTTAGTCTCGAAAGGCAGAAAGGTAACCTTATGCAGTGCAGATAATGCAGATGGAGACAGTGCTTAGTCTCGAAAGGCAGAAAGGTAGCCTTATGCAATGCGGATAATGCAGATGGAGACAATGCTTAGTCTCGAAAGGCAGAAAGGTAGCCTTATGCAATGCAAGAAAAAAGCAGGATGGAGACAGTGCTTAGTCTCGAAAGGCAGAAAGGTAGCCTTATGCAATGCAGATAATGCAGATGGAGACAGTGCTTAGTCTCGAAAGGCAGAAAGGTAGCCTTATGCAATGCGAGAATGTAAAAGGACGAGTAGTAGTGAGACTTCCTAGCTGCTAGCTGATATCGTGACTGCTGGGGAGGTTGTGTATGGATAGCAATTACGAACAAGTGATGATTCTGAGAGGTTGCGTTCTTGAGAAAGTATGCGTGCATAAATATACCTGACGATATTGTTAGTCTGGTGTCTGCATCCAAAGAAAAATCGTGAGTTTTGTAAGGGGGAAAGGCTAGTTCGTTTTCCCCTGGCTTCCGGCGTTGCGTATCATTGGGGTAGCGTTGCTAAACAGCAGCAATTCGAACAATAGTTATGCATGATTTAGTAAATATAACGTAAGTAGAAAATAGTTTTCTTTAGATGAACCAACGACTGCGACGTGGTTCAAGACATTGCAACCTTTCTTGCTCCGGAATTTTGAGCGTCCTCCTCAAAATTCTGCCCCAGTTTACTGGGCTGGCGCTTCTGACGGCTGCGCTGAATGGCTACTTCGGAATTTTGAGGGTCCTCCTCAAAATTCTGCCCCAGTTTACTGAGGTGACATTCCTGGCGATGAATGGCTGAAAACATAGCAGGGAGAAAAAATGGAATTTTTATTAAATTGTGACCGAACCCATAGGGCTGCCTACGTATCCCCTCTTAAACGGGAATCAGGTCAGGCGTAGTTCAAATTACATCATCATAAGAAATCATAAGTGGTTACACATAGTATCATGTCATTGCATCTGAATTGATTGGCTTTGGCCAAACTTCTCCGTCCATTTCTGGAAGAATAAGGGCTCCTCCAGTTAGAACCCGGTGAACCATGTACGGACCTTGCCAGTTGGGAGAGAATTTCCCCTTGGCTTCATCTTGATGTGGGAATATTTTCTTCAACACCAGCTGCCCCGGTGTAAACTTCCTTGGCTTAACTCTTTTGTTGAAGGCTCTGGACATTCTGTTCTGACACAACTGGCCGTGGCAAACTACATTCATCCTTTTCCCATCTATAAGGGCTCACTGCTCGTAGCGACCTTTTACCCATTCTGCATCGTCCAACTCTGCTTCTTGTATGATCCTCAAAGAGGGAATCTCTACCTCGGCGGGTCTGACCGCCTCTGTACCCTAAACCAGCATGTAGGGAGTTGCTCCGGTCGATGTGCGGACCGTGGTGCGGTATCCCAGTAGGGCGAATGATAATTTCTCATGCCATTGTTTGTGACTCTCGACCATCTTCCTTAATATCTTCTTGATATTCTTGTTGGCTGCCTCTACAGCTCCATTCATCTGAGGCCTGTAGGCTGTAGAATTCTTGTGTTTGATCTTGAATGACTCGCACATGGCTTTCATCAAGTTGCTGTTGAGATTGGAACCATTATCAGTGATGATTGATTCTGGAATCCCAAATCGGCAAACAATACGGTCACAGACGAAATCTGCTACAACTTTCTTAGTCACTGCCCTGTATGACGCTGCTTCAACCCATTTGGTAAAATAAGCAATTGCCACCAGGATAAACCTGTGCCCGTTTGATGCGGCAGGCTCAATAGATCCAATAATATCCATTCCCCAGGCGGCGAATGGCGATGGTAAGATTGTTGCAGTAAGCTCATTTGGAGGCACCTTTATCATGTCTGCATGTATTTGACAGCGATGGCATTTGCGAACATACTGGATACAGTCTGTTTCCATGATCATCCAAAAATATCCTGCTCTGAGTATCTTCTCTGCTAGGACAAAGCCATTCATGTGCGGCCCGCAGGTCCCTGCGTGCACTTCGTCCAATAGTTTGGATGCTTCTTTTGCTTCGACACACCTTAGTAAATCCAAATCGGGAGTCCTCCTATACATGATTCCCCTACTGTGAAAGAAGTTGTTGGATAATCTCCGAAGTGTGCGCTTCTGAGTGGCGTTGGCAAGTTCTGGATATTCTCCTGTTGTCAAGTACTCCTTGATGTCGTGGAACCATGGTTTTCCGTCCGCTTCTTCCTCAACGTAAGCACAATAAGCTGGCTGATCATAGATCTTTACTGGGATGGGATCAATGAAATTTGTGTATGGATGCTGGATCATGGATGATAAAGTAGCTAGTGCGTCAGCGAACTCGTTTTGGACCCTAGGGACATGTTGAAATTCCATTTTTGTGAATCTTTTCCTTAACTCTTGTATGTGATGCAAGTAGGGGAGTATCTTGGAGTTCTTGGTTGCCCATTCTTCTCGAACCTGATGTATGAGCAAGTCTAAATCCCCGATCACTAGCAGCTCCTGAATGTTCATGTTAATGGCCATCTTGAGCCCCAGGATGCAGGCTTCGTATTCGGCAATGTTGTTGGTGCAAGGGAATTTGAGCTTGGCGGATACCGAGTAGTGCTGGCCGGTTTCTGATACTAGGACTGCTCCTATGCCAACTCCTTTGAAATTTGCAGCTCCATCGAAAAACAACCTCCAATTCTCGTAGGATTCTGCAATATCTTCTCCTACAAAGGACACTTCTTCATCAAGAAAATACGTTTTCATGGGTTCGTATTCTCCGCCGACAGGATTCTCAGCAAGGTGGTCTGCTATGTCTTGGCCCTTGATCGCTTTCTAAGTTACGTAAACAATGTCGAATTCATTTAGCAGGATTTGCCACTTGGCTAGCTTGCCAGTGGGCATGGGCTTCTGGAAGATATACTTCAGCGGGTCCATCCTTGATATGAGATAAGTAGTGTAGGCACAGAAATAATGCCTCAATTTCTGAGCTACCCAAGTCAAAGCACAACAGGTGCGCTCCAATAAAGAATACCGGGCCTCGTACGGGGTGAACTTCTTACTGAGATAGTATATGGCTTGCTCCTTTCTCCCGTTTCATCATGTTATCCCAGAACACAACCGAGCGCTCCATCCAAAACCGCAAGATAAAGCAATAGAGGCTTTCCTGGCTCGGGTGGAACCAAGACTGGCGGCGTTGACAGGTATTCCTTGATTCTGTCAAAGGCTTTCTGACAATCTTCAGTCCACTTAGTAGCAGCGTCTTTCTCCAACATCTTAAAGATGGGTTCACAAATGACTGTGGACTGAGCTATGAACCGGCTGATATAGTTGAGCCTCCCCAGGAAACTCATTACGTCCTTCTTGTTCTTTGGCGGTGGCAATTCTTGAATGGCTTTGACCTTTGATGGGTCCAATTCTATTCCTCGACGACTCACGATGAAACCTAGTAATTTTCCAGCAGGAACCCCGAACGCACACTTGGCGGGATTCAGTTTCAGATTGTACTTCCCCAATCTGTCGAAGAACTTTCTCAGGTCTTCCATATGATCAGTGGCTTTCTTGGATTTGATGATGACGTCGTCCACATATACTTCAATCTCCTTGTGTATTATGTCGTGAAAGATAGTAGTCATGGCTCTCATATTGGTGGCGCCAGCATTCTTCAACCCAAATGGCATCATTTTGTAACAATACATTCCCCACGGCGTGATGAAAGCCGTTTTCTCTGCATCTTCCTCATCCATCCATATCTGATGATATCCGGCGAAACAATCAATAAAGGACTGCAACTCATGCTTTGCGCAGTTGTCGATAAGAATGTGTATGTTCGGCAAGGGGAAGTCATCTTTGGGACTGGCTCGGTTAAGATCCCGGTAGTTGACACAAACTCTAACTTTCCCATCTTTCTTTGGTACTGGCACGATGTTGGCTAACAATGTCGAATACTCTACCACTCTGAGAACCTTAGCTTTGACTTGCTTAGTAACCTCTTCTTTGATCTGAGCTTCTGTTTTACCGGCGGACAGGCTGGATCTGTTGGCAGTTTGTGAGCTACAATGGACGTGCTGAGACCAGTCATATCATCATACGACCAGGCGAATATGTCCTCATATTCCTTTAAAAATTCTGTGTATTCTTCCTTTTTTGATGGTGACAGGTGAACACTGATGCGAGTTTCTTTGACATTTTCTATATCTCCCACATTAACGACCTCAGTTTCTTCCACGTTAGACTTAGGTCTATTCTCAAAATTCTCAACCTCTCTGACGACCTCTTCTGGTATATCATCCTCTTCTGAGTCTATATCCGTTTGTTGCGTTACCTCATCGCATGTCACACTCGTTGGTTCATCAAGATAAGTAATAGTAATGCTGTGTGAAAATAGAGTACATGATAGAGAAAATAATAAGAGCGAGATATATGATAAACTGAAATGCTTTGACTAAATTCATGATTGTTTGGAACATCGGAGCTCTTTTCAAAATTAAAAACAATGCGGAAAAAAATCAGCTAGTAAAAAGTAAAATGAGATGCATGGTGCTTTTGTTTAGCCTTGCTACCCCGAAGCTTTCCGGGCCCTGACGGTTCTGATGGACCAATTGCTGAGATGTGCCCTTCTGCCTAAGATGATCATGCCTGAGTGCGCGAACTAACCTTTGGGGAAGGGGAATAAAACAAAAAGTAAAAACAAAAAAGGTAACAAGTTAGTGTGGATCATGAGGAGAAAAACATTGCAGTATTTAAACCCATAGTACAAGAATATAAATCGTGTCCTAATTTGGGAGCCTCATTGTGCCCGAGGTAGACCTAGCGACAAGTTAATTTGGAGAACTTATAATGCTAAATGCCTCATTTTATTGATAAAAATAAGACGAATCCCAAAACGACAGTAAAATTGCAGGAAATAAAAAAATGTCACTAATGGCCATTGGCCTTATTACATTTAAAGCAAAAGAAAAGAATCCTATCTATTTGGTCCCAGAAGGACCTTCCCCATGTTGAATGTTCTCGTTGATCAGATCCTCCAGCTTTTCGCTAGCCTTGATGACCCTCTCTTTCCATTCATTGATTTGGTCACTTGATGGGAGATTCCTCCACCAGGTCAGCAAGAGTGAGGGCGTGCTAACCATACCGAAGTTGGGGACTTCGTCATTCATTTCCTGCAAAACAAAATGGTTAGACCCTTACCCCCACCGGACTCGACTATTTAAACCAATAATTAGCATAGCAGCATTTAGTTCTCCAAATAAATGCACAGAACGTGGTGTTGTCCGTTTGGGTTCCAAGGAAACCCAGTGGACTTTGGACAAGGCTATCTTAAAGAGTCATTATGTGGACAGCATAACTGACTCGACTAGGTTTGACAGTGAT
>NW_017674823.1:2205-8646 GCF_001879085.1 Nicotiana attenuata | reverse complement strand
CAATTCGAACAATAGTTATGCATGATTTAGTAAATATAACGTAAGTAGAAAATAGTTTTCTTTAGATGAACCAACGACTGCGACGTGGTTCAAGACATTGCAACCTTTCTTGTTCTGGAATTTTGAGGGTCCTCCTCAAAATTCTGGCCCAGTTTATTGGGCTGGCGCTTCTGACGGCTGCGCTGAACGGCTAAAAAAAATCAACTTCGGAATTTTGAGGATCCTCCTCAAAATTCTGCCCCAGTTTACTGAGGTGACATTCCTAGCGATGAATGGCTAAAAACTAACTTCGGAATTTTGAGGGTCCTCCTCAAAATTCTGCCACAGTTCCAATAGCAGGGAGGAAAAATGGAATTTTTGTTAAATTGTGACCGAACCCATAGGGCTGCCTACGTATCCCCTCTTAAACGGGAATCAGGTCAGGCGTAGTTCAAACTACATCATCATAAGAAATCATAAGTGGTTACACATAGTATCGTTTCACTGCATCTGAATTGATTGGCTTTGGCCAAACTTCTCCGTTCATTTCTACAAGAATAAGGGCTCCTCCAGTTAGAACCCGGTGAACCATGTACGGACCTTGCCAGTTGGGAGAGAATTTCCCCTTGGCTTCATCTTGATGTGGGAATATTTTCTTCAACACCAGCTGCCCCGGTGTAAACTTCCTTGGCTTAACTCTTATGTTGAAGGCTCTGGACATTCTGTTCTGATACAACTGACCGTGGCAAACTGCATTCATCCTTTTCCCATCTATAAGGGCTAACTGCTCGTAGCGACCTTTTACCCATTCTACGTCGTCCAACTCTGCTTCTTGTATGATCCTCAAAGAGGGAATCTCTACCTCGGCGGGGATGACCGCCTCTGTACCATAAACCAGCATGTAGGGAGTTGCTCCGGTCGATGTGCGGACCGTGGTGTGGTATCCCAGTAGGGCGAATGATAATTTCTCATGCCATTGTTTGTGACTTTCGACCATCTTCCTTAATATCTTCTTGATATTCTCGTTGGCTGCCTCTACAGCTCCATTCATCTGAGGCATGTAGGCTGTAGAATTCTTGTGTTTGATCTTGAATGACTTGCACATGGCTTTCATCAAGTCGCTGTTGAGATTGGAACCATTATCAGTGATGATTGATTCTGGAATCCCGAATCGGCAAACAATACGATCACGGACGAAATCTGCCACAAATTTCTTAGTCACTGCCCTGTATGACGCTGCTTCAACCCATTTGGTAAAATAATCAATTGCCACCATGATAAACTTGTGCCCGTTTGATGCGGCAGGCTCAATAGGTCCAATAACATCCATTCCCCAGCGGCAAATGGCCACGGTGAGCTTGTCGCAGTAAGATCGTTTGGAGGCACCTTTATCATGTCTGCATGTATCTGACAGCGATGGCATTTGCGAACATACTGGATGCATTCTGTTTCCATAGTCATCCAAAAATATCCTGCTCAGAGTATCTTCTTTGCTAGGACAAAGCCATTCATGTGCGGCCCGCAGGTCCCTGCGTGCACTTTGTCCAATAGTTTGGATGCTTCTTTTGCTTCGACACACCTTAGTAAACCCAAATCGGGAGTCCTCCTATACAGGATTCCCCCACTGTGAAAGAAGTTGTTGGATAATCTCCGAAGTGTGCGCTTCTGAGTGCATTGGCAAGTTCTAGATATTCTCCTGTTGTTAAGTACTCCTTGATGTCGTGGAACCATGGTTTTCCGTCCGCTTCTTCCTCAACGTGAGCACAATAAGCTGGCTGATCATAGATCTTTACTGGGATGGGATCAATGAAATTTGTGTCTGGATGCTGGATCATGGATGATAAAGTAGCTAGTGCGTCAGCGAACTCGTTTTGGACCCTGGGGACATGTTGAAATTCCGTTTTTGTGAATCTTTTCCTTAACTCCTGTATGTGATGCAAGTAAGGGAGTATCTTGGAGTTTTTGGTTGCCCTTTCTTCTCAAACCTGATGTATGAGCAAGTCTAAATCCCCGATCACTAGCAGCTCCTGAATGTTCATGTCAATGGCCATCTGCAGCCCCAGGATGCAGGCTTCATATTCGGCCATGTTGTTGGTGCAAGGGAATCTGAGCTTGGCGGATACCGGGTAGTGCTGGCCGGTTTCTGATACTAGGACTGCTCCTATGCCAACTCCTTTGAAATTTGCAGCTTCGTCGAAAAACAACCTCCAACCCTCGTAGGATTCTGCAATATCTTCTCCTACAAAGGACATTTCTTCATTAGGAAAATATGTTTTCAGGGGTTTGTATTCTCCGCCGATAGGATTCTCAGCAAGGTGGTCTGCTATGGCTTGGCCCTTGATCGCTTTCTGAGTTACGTAAACAATGTCGAATTCACTTAGCAGGATTTTCCACTTGGCGAGCTTGCCAGTGGGCATGGGCTTCTAGAAGATATACTTCAGCGGGTCCATCCTTGATATGAGATAAGTAGTGTAGGCACAGAAATAATGCCTCAATTTCTGAGCTACCCAAGTCAGAGCACAACAGGTGCGCTCCAATAAAGAATACCGGGCCTCGTACGGGGTGAACTTCTTACTGAGATAGTAGATGGCTTGCTCCTTTCTCCCCGTTTCATCATGTTGTCCCAAAACACAACCGAACGCTCCATCCAAAATCGCAAGATAAAGCAATAGAGGATTTCCTGGCTCGGGCGGAACCAAGACTGGCGGCGTTGACAGGTATTCCTTCATTCTGTCAAAGGCTTTCTGACAATCGTCAGTCCACTTAGTAGCAGCGTCTTTCTTCAACATCTTAAAGATGAGTTCACAAATGACTGTGGACTGAGCTATTAACCGGCTGATATAGTTGAGCCTCCCCAGAAAACTCATTACGTCCTTCTTGTTCTTTGGCGGTGGCAATTCTTGAATGGCTTTGACCTTTAATGGGTCCAATTCTATTCCTCGACGACTCACAATGAAACCTAGTAATTTTCCAGCAGGAACCCCGAATGCACACTTGGCGGGATTCAGTTTCAGATTGTACTTCCTCAATCTGTTGAAGAACTTTATCAGGTCTTCCATATGATCAGTGGCTTTCTTGGATTTGATGATGACATCGTCCATATATATCAATCTCCTTGTGTATCATGTCGTGAAAGATAGTAGTCATGGCTCTCATATAGGTGGCGCCAGCATTCTTCAATCCAAATGGAATCATTTTGTAACAATACATTCTCCACGGCGTGATGAAAGCCGTTTTCTCTGCATCTTCCTCATCCATCCATATCTGATGATATCCGGAGAAACAATCAACAAAGGACTGCAACTCATGCTTGGCGCAGTTGTCGATAAGAATGTGTATGTTCGGCAAGGGGAAGTCATCTTTGGGACTGGCCCGGTTAAGACTCGATAGTCGACACAAACTCTAACTTTCCCATCTTTCTTTGGTACTGGCACGATGTTGGCTAACCATGTCGGATACTCTACCACTCTGAGAACCTTAGCTTTGACTTGCTTAGTAACCTCTTCTTTGATTTTCAAACTCATGTCGGGTTTGAATTTCCTGAGCTTCTGTTTTACCGGCGGACAGGCTGGATCTATTGGCAGTTTGTGAGCTACAATGGACGTGCTGAGACCAGTCATATCATCATACGACTAGGCGAATATGTCCTCGTATTCCTTTAAAAATTCTGTGTATTCTTCCTTTTCTAATGGTGACAGGTGAACATTGATGCGAGTTTCTTTCACATTTTCTGTATCTCCCAAATTAACGACCTCAGTTTCTTCCAGGTTAGACTTAGGTCTATTCTCAAAATTCTCAACCTCTTTGACGACCTCTTCTGGTATATCATCCTCTTCTGAACCTACATCCTTTTGTTGCGTTGTTTCGTTGCAAGTCACAATCGTTGGTTCATCATCAAGGTAAGTAATAGTAATGCTGTGTGAAAATAGAGTCAATGATAGAGAAAATAATAAGAGCGAGATATATGATAAACTGAAATGCTTTGATTAAATTCATGATTGTTTGGAACATCGGAGCTCTTTTCAAAATTAAAGACAATGCGGAAAAAATCAGCTAGTAAAAAGTAAAATGAGATGCATGGTGCTTTTGTTTAGCCTTGCTACCCTGAAGCTTTCCAGGCCCTGACGGTTCTAATTGACCAATTGCTGAGGCGGTCTCCTCGGTTCACCGCTTGTATGGAAGGGCCTTCCTCCCCTTCCTCCTCGAAAAGAACACAGCAATCCATATCATCATCCTCCAGAAACAGATTCTTCATGGCTGCCAATGCTTCATCTTCTTCTGACCCATATATAGTATCTGCCGGTTGGAAGGTCTGCTCCAGGCTAGGTATCGGAAGCTCCAATGGATAGTAGGGGTCGCGCCATGGTGGCGACCAGTTCTGGAATTCTTCCCAAGTATAACCGTACCCTAAGCCAAATGTAGTACCATGCTTCTTTAGTTTGATGGGCTTAGTGATCCCCTGGAGGTTTTTGCCGAGTCCCTTTCCAGGCTCGTACCCACACCACTTCAAGATACTTTCAATCTTGTTATCCCACCACTTATCATTGTCTACAACGTTGACCCTTTCAATGTGGTGGTATGTTTCTCCGCCTATTCTCCTTCTGCCTCCAATTATTGGGATGGTCTGGCGACTATATATGGGGTTACTACCATCGCCATGAATAATCACCTCCTTGTGATTCTATTCGAATTTCACTACCTGATGCAGGGTCGATGCTATGGCTCCAGCGGCGTGGATCCAGGGTCGTCCTAACAACAAGTTGTAGGATGCCGGGACGTCTATCACTTGAAAGTCGACGTCGAACCATGTTGGCCCCATTTGCAAGCATAGGCTGATTTCTCCAATAATAGCCCTTTGGGACCCATCGAAGGCCTTGACATTGATAGCCCCATCTTTGATTTCGTGCAGGCTTTTTCCCAAGGTTCTGAGAGTTATCAGCGGACAGATGTTGAGGTTGGATCATCCATCGATCAGGACTCTAGTGATGAAATAATCCTCGCATTGCACGGTGATGTGCAGTGCCTTGTTGTGGCTCAGTCCTTCCGGGGGCAGCTCATCTTCGTGGAAGGTGATTTTATGGCTTTCCAGCACTTGTCCTACCATATTTGCCATTTCGCCTCCAGCTATGTTGCTGGGCACATAAGCTCCGCTCAGTATCTTCATTAAGGCATTCTTGTGAGTGTCAGAGCTCTGTAGAAGAGCTAGGATGGAGATCTGTGCTGGTGTTTTGTTTAATTGCTCAGCGACCGAGTGCTCCTTAGCTTGTATTTTCCTCTAAAGATCGTCGGGCCCAGTTTCAGTAGGCCGTGCCGAGGCTTGCTTACTGGACTCAGCTAAGTGTTCTGGGGTATAAATCCTCCATGTTCTGGTCATTCCTTGTGCAGCAATTGTTTCTCCTGTCCTGGTCTTTCCTTTCATCCTAGCTTCGGCAGTGTAATCCCATGGTATGGCATTTGAGTGGAATGGTGTTATGTCTGATATTGCCACAGGAATAGGTACCCTTGGGGGTAACACATCAACTTCAAAGGGTGCAGGTGCTTTGGAACTCCAAATTCAACCTCAATTAGCCCGGGCGCCTTTGCAGAAGGAGGCGCTTCAAATTCGAGAGGTATAGACATGTTTACTTCATCGTCTCTGGAGGGCTGATTCTGCACAACAATTGGGCTAAGTGTAACCACTGGTTTCTTTGGTTCATCACCTTCAGCAATCAAACCTATCGACCCTTTGGGGTCCCAATCATCTTCGATCTCGATCATGTGAATGTTCCCACCTTTGTGTTCAGGCAGAGGGTTGTTGCAAACATTAAGAGCAGGCTCCTTTGCTACGATGACCTTATTGTTGATCAGTGTTTGAATCTTGTCCTTCAATGAGCGGCACTCATCGAGGGTGTGTCCTTTCATGCCGGAATGGTACGCACAGGTCTTATTAGGGTTGACCCACTGGGAAGGATTCTCTGGAGTTATGGCAGGGATAGGGGTGACGTAACTAGCAGTTTTAAGTCTTTCGTACAGCTGATCAATTGGTTCAGCGATGGCTGTGTATTGTCTGGGAGGTCTGCGGTCAAAATTTGGCCTAGGTCTGGGGAAATTTTGGCGGGTGGGAGGTGATTGGTAATGAGAGGGTTGAGCATTATAAGCTTGGTAGACAGGTGCTGGTTGAGAGTATCTGGGTGAGGTGGGTTGATATGTGAGAGGTGGAGAGGATTGGTAAACGGGAGGTGGATTTGGATAGGAGGGTGCGGGTGCTTGGTAATTCGGGATAGGCTGATATGTAAGTGGAGGTGATGGGTAGGTGTGGTATTTTAGTGGTGATTTGGCTCCCTGTGCGACCATTACGGGCACTCACATCTTTCTTCTTGGACGTGCCACCGGACTGTAAAGCCTTATTGGTGGCCTGTAATGCTTCAAGATTAGTAACCATACCATTCTTAATGCCTTCTTCGATTCTTCTCCCAGTTTTGA
>NW_017674823.1:0-681 GCF_001879085.1 Nicotiana attenuata | reverse complement strand
CCTATTTGGTCAGTATGCTTTTGGATATGTATTGATTGGTATGGCGGGGCCCTGTCCCGACCTTTATGATATTAGGTACTCTTAGAGGCTTGTAGACTGATGTCAGGTGTATGGATACTTGTATGGCCTTTTCGGCTTATGTTTTGAGTTTAGAAATGGTCATGTCGGCCTTATAGGCCCGTATGTCACATGTATAAGTTTGCATATCATGTTGGGTCGTCATATGTTGAGTATTCCCTTATGTTTCATTCTTGTTATCTCATGACAAGTTTTCTGGCTCATTTACCCATGATAGTATGATAAGGAAGATATGTTACGTTGGTACTCGGTTGAGTAAGGCACCGGGTGCCTGTCGCGGCCCTTCGGCTTGGGTCGTGACAAAGTGGTATCAGAGCAGTTCTGTCCTAGGGAGTCTACAAGCCGTGTCTCGTAGAGTCTTGTTTATGGGTGTGTTGTGCACCACACTTATAAGCAGGAGGCTACAGGGCATTTAGGACTGTCACTCTTTCTTTTTACTCTAGATCGTGTGGTAGAGCTCAGTTGTAAGAATTCAAACTTCTAAATTCTATTTTATCCGTAATACAATGATACCTACATCAAGAAAGATAGTTGGTTAAAGATTGAATGTGGCTCTGGAAGAGCTGAGTTAGAGGAACTCGATTTTGCATCACACTGATGATG
>NW_017674822.1:39934-83665 GCF_001879085.1 Nicotiana attenuata | reverse complement strand
TAAATAAATCTTCGGCAGATCCTTATGTAGATTAGAGCGATCATGGCGTACATGATTTATTTTTGTGTCTAGTGCAATTGGTACACTAATATATCTGGCTAGAACCATGAGTATAACAATATGCTAGCAAGATATAGTTTTATTTCAATGTGGAGATATTGGAATACAATTAGTATTATATTTCAAAAGGAATACTTGATTTAGATTTGTTTATTCTAACAAATATCGCCAAGATTTTGTTGGTTATGCAAATGCAGGCATTTTCTGAAGTTCGTTCTTCAAACATTCTATTTGCATGTGAGAGTACTGCCATATTATCATATTACAAGGCAGTTAATTGTTGATAATTATTCAAGTCATGCCAAGATAAGCAACTGATAAAGCAAGGGTCTCAACACACAACAGACGTGTACTTGACTTTGAAGAGAAGATTCCAATAATACTGAAGATAATGTTGTTTGCTTATAATCAATTGAAAGAAGGACTATCGAAGGAGACAAAATAAAGCACATTCACCAAAGTTCTTCAACAAATTTGTTCAAGTGATAATTTGACAAACTTCTTCACAAGACATTGCGGATCTCAATATTAGAGAAGTTGTTATACAAGCTTGGAATTCGTCGTCTCCGAAGAATAAAGTGATGTTTTCATCAGGGGGAGGCAAATACGCGCTGTACTCTTTTTTCCCTTAGCTAAGATTTTATCCCACTGGTTTTTTCTGGCAAGGTTTTTAATGAGGCAGCAAATAATGCGTATTACAAGATATGTGTACTCTTTTTCCTTCACTAAGATTTTTTCCCGTAGGGTTTTTTCTTAGTAAGGTTTTAACGAGGCACATTATCTATAGACATCTAAGGGGGAGTGTTATGAAATATTATTTTGTAGTGGATGTCTATAACTCCTAAAGAAGTTACTCCCACTACTCTTCTCCATTAAGTAGATAACTCCAACTACTTCTCACCATTATAGTTGTAACTCTCACACCTCCATAACCTCCCCATGATCTTTCCCCATGATCTAAATAGTTAATACCATGTTTATGATATCCCTTTGTATACCTCAATGTCATCCTATAAATAGAGGGTTTGGACATCACATTGTATACACTTGAATACATAGAAGAAACAAGATTCTCTCCTCTCTTCCTCTCTACATTGTTGTCTATTTTATTGTTCTATATTGTTAGTTTGAACTAAGTTTCATAACATCAATAAATTTATAGTAATGGTTAGTAATCTCAAAATTAAAGTTAATGAAAAAAAAAAAAAAGCAATCAATTTGTGAATATTTTTTAACTTTTTAACTTTTACATTTTTGGGTCAAGCGTGCGATTTTGATCAGACTAGCTTTTTAATAGGCTAAAGAACTTGGTAAATGGGTCAATGAACATTGTATATCTAATGGAAGAACTAAGAGAGAAGCTGAAAAAACCTGCTAAAATTCTCCAGCAAGAAGAAAAATAAAGATGGAGTGAAGCATTTTCCAATTTATTTAATTTGAATAAAGAGTAGAAACAACTACATAGTGAGAAAATCGTATATAAAATTGCAAAAAATGAAACTCAAAATGAAAAAAGTGCTCACATAGGTATCTTCATTAATATCAAAATGTATATCTGGATTATTCATGCTAAAATTTAAAAAGACCATGTCACTGAAGTCTTTGCAGGTGAAGCCAAACTAAAGTGATAAAATAATACTTAAAGGTACTATTTGATAATATTGACGATAAAAGAATTTTGAACAACAGAATAAAAGTGATAATACAAATTTAATTAATATGTATTTTAAAGTAATAGATATAAATAAATATTAATCAAATATTATTTTAATAAAATTGCTAATGTATATTATATATATCTCTATATTATTAAAAGAAAGTTATAACCAATAAAGAATGTAGAACTTCAAACAAAAGAATAAATGTACAGATTTTAACTGATTTCATCTTTCACTGATGATTAATCCATCACATGACAAATAAATAAGCTTCCAATAATTAATTTAATCAGATTTACATTATTTAGCATTTAGTAAATTTGCATAAATAATAGAAACAACTATCAGTAGTAGCAAATCATATAAAAATGTATAGAAGGTGAGACTCAAAATGAAAAAAATGCTTATATGTAGTTTCATTAATATAAAAAATATATATCTGAATTACACAAGCTAAATTATAAAAAGACCGTGTCATTTTAATCTGTGTAGATAAAGCCAAAAATAAAGGGATAAAATGATACTTAAAAGTAGTATTTATTAACATTGACGATAAAAGAAGCTTGAGCAACAAAATAAAAGTGTAAATATGAATTTAACTAATATTTATTTTAAGAGTAAAATAAATAAATAAATAAATAAATAAAAATCAAATATATTATTTAGTAACATTGAATAATGAAATAATTTCAAAAAAAACAAATTAAAATCTATATATGTATATTTATATCTATTCGTATATTATTAAAAGGAAAATGATAACGAATGAAAAATGTGAAACTTCAAATAGAAGAAACAAATATACAAATTTAATTGATTGCATCTTTTAATGGTTGATTCACTGCATGATAAAGCAATAATCTCCCTACAATTGATTTAATCAAATTTATATTATTTAGAATTTAATTAATTTGAGTAAATAATAAAAACAGTTACCAGCAGTAAGCAAATCATATAAAGATTTATAGAAAATGAAACTCAAATTGGAGAAAAATGCTCATATAGGTAGTTTCCTTAATACCCCATGACACTCAAAAACTGTCGAAATAAGTTGGAAATATAGGAGATAGAAAATTTATAGATTTAATGCACATAATATAAAAATTATAAGTCTTTAAAATATAGAAATATCACATAGAAAAGTTCGAAAATATTTCTCTATTTATAATTAGTTTAAAGCGTACAACAAATTAAGTAAATAGTAAACTATTATGGTAATGTCGAGCAATGAAAGAATTTGACAAATAAAGTAAAAGCGAAAATTTATTTATAGTGATTGAGAAAAATAAATAAATAATAATGAACTATGATATTCAAAATGTTGAATAATGAAAAATCTCATGCAACGTTATTAAGAGTTTAGAAATAAATAAGTTACTCATGTAGGTAATTTCAACAATGATAACTCTCATAATTTTATGGTGAAATAAAAGAGAAAAAAAGCAATTACTTATATTGTTCATATTATTAGAATAAAAATATCGATTTTACGATAAACTTATAAAAGAATTCTTCGTTTATATTTTAAACAAATTCAATATTATGATTTAGACCAGAATATGATACCCTTTGGATTTAACTGTAAAACATTAACAATAAAAAATTAATTAAAACAACATATTAAAATAAGATGTAAAAAGGGGATAGGATAGACATAAGGTACATGTAAAATAGGGGAAAAATTACAATTGGAGAAAGTTGGAGGGAGTATTTCTTTCCCAAGTCAAAGAGGCATAAAATTTTTGCTGATAATTAGTACTCCATCTAATATAATAGATAGAACATGTAACGACACGATCGGTTGTTTTGAGCCCTAGCGCGCCGTTCAGCAGTTCGAGCCCATGAGCAGCTTCAATTCAGGCATTTTGACTTGTACGCGTGGTCGGAATTAAATTTCGGGAAGTTCGAAGCTAACTTGGAGAGGAAATTCTCATTTCAGAAGCTTTAAGTTGAAAGAATTAGCTAAGATCGGATTTTTGAGTAAACGACCTCGGAATCAGGATTTGAAGGTTCCAGCAGGTTCGTATGATGATTTCGGACTTGGACGTATGTCCGGGTTGGGTTTTGGATGACCCGGGAGCGTTTTGGCGCATATTGTGGAAGTTAGCATTTTGGAAGAAATTTTATAAGTTTGGGTTGAAGTGCATTTCAGTGTTATCGATGTCCGTTTGGAATTTCGAGTTAGGGAGTAGCTCCGTATGGTGATTCTGGAGTTGGGAGCGCGATCGGAAGTGGATTCAGAGGTCCGTGGGTCATTTTGGAGTCATTTGGCTAAAGATAGAAATTTGAAGGTTTTCGAGAAGTTTGACCGGAAGTAGACTTTTTGATATCGGGGTCAGAATCTGATTCCGAAAGTTGGAGTAGGTCCGTAATGTCGAATATGACTTGTGCGCAAAATTTGAAGTCAATCGGACGTGATTTGATTGGTTTAAACATCGAAAGTACAAGTTTGAAATTCTAAAGTTCATAAAGCTTGTATTGGAGGTCGATTCGTGGTTTTAGCGTTGTTTGATATGATTTGAGGCCTCGAGCAAGTCCGCAATATATTTTGGGACTGGTTGGCATGATTGGTTGGGGTCCCGGGGGGCCTCGGGTGAATTCCGGGTGGTTAACGGATCGAAATTGATATTTTGGAGATAGCTGAAGGGGTCTGGTTGCTGGTATAACCGCTTCTGCGGAGGATTTACCGCAGAAGCGGCCCCGCAGAAGCAAGGAAGGGAACCGCATAAGCAGTCAGACGTGAAGAGAGTTGGGACCGCAGATGCGGTCGTTTTGCCGCAGATGCGGGACCGCATCTGCGGTAGAAAGGTCGCAGAAGCGGAAAAAGGGAGACTGGAGCAAACCGCAGAAGCGGTAGGTTGGCCCGCACCTGCGGAACCACAGAAGCGGTCATAGGATCGCAGGTGCGGAAAGTGCTGGAGGCAGTGGTTCTTTTAAAAATCGGGAGTTTGGTCATTTGACCCTATTTTTTCATTTGGTGTGGGCGATTTTGGAGAGCTTCAAGTGGGATTTTTCATCATCAACGATAAGTTTTGGAGCGTTGTGCATCAATTTGAGTTTTCGGAAGGGCGTGGAATGCTGGTTATGGATCTTCGGAGCGAGGTGAGTCTCTTTCTAACCTTGTGAGAGGGAATTGTCCCCATAGGTGAATTAATTGGTTATGTGCTCCTATTTGTGGGGGCTACGTATGTACGAGGTGACAAGAGTCCGTGCGTAGCTACTATAATGTTATTGTCCGGGTAGTCTAGGACCCAAAAACATGTTGTACTTGGAATACTTGTAATGTTATTGACAGTATGAATTGCTGAAATCCTATCGAATTGGTAAATAAATTTCTAAGAGAATTAAACTTTATTACTTAAATCATTAAAAGAGAATTGGCTTCTAATGGGATGAATATTCCCCGTAAAATTCTTAATTTGCTGTTGAGCATATGTTTTTATGTGTACCTGCGTCGCATGTATGGTACGCGAGCAGGGTGATTGTTTATTTAAATTTGACCGCGTCGCATGTATGATTCGCGAGCGGTGTAATAGATGCATCAATGGTTCGGGCCGCTCGACCCTCGGCAGTGCACATTTTAAATATTGTTGGATCGGGCCGTACAACTTCGGCATGAGTGGCGCATGCTTGTATTGCTTGCTTTGATATTTGTTGATACTAATATCTGCTCTCCCGACTTGAGATAATTAATAATTAAATGTATTATGAATCCGGAGACTGTTAATAAAGAGGAACTTTTACCTGTTTAGTAAATTACTTGAATCTACTGTTGTTCTTAATAAATCCGTGAGTCATCGCGTTAATATTACTATTACTGGACCTTTAGTAAGTGTTGAAGTTGCCATCTCGTCTCTACTTCTTCGAGATTAGGCGGGATACTTACTGAGTACACGTTGTTTTTGTAGTCATACTACACTTCTGTGCATTTTTGTTGCACAGGCACTTGTACTACTAGTGGCCTACTGGGCGTAACAGCATGGATGATACTGGGACTAGGTGAGTTGCATTACTCGAGGCGGCCCGCAGCTAGTATAGTACCTTCCAGTATATTGTATTTACTTTCTGTCCATTTGTATTCCGGACGGATGTTGTATTGTATTGTTTCTTAGAAATAGCTCATGCACTTGTGACACCGGGTTCTAGGGATGTCTATAGGTTTATTCAGAAATTTAAAATTGTTAAAGGTTTCATCATTTATTCAGTGGAATTTATCACGTATTGTTTAAACGCATAAAAGAAGTGATTTCAGAAAATATTTAAACGAGAAGTTACTAGTTATTTGTTGTTGGCTTGCCTGACAGTGGAGTCCGGCGCCCTTAGTGGATTTTGGGTCGTGACAACATGGTATCAGAGCACTAGGTTCCTAGGGTCTCACGAGTCATGAGCAAGTCTAGTAGAGTCTCGCGTATCGGTACGGAGACGTCTGTACTTATCTTCGGGAGGCTGTAGGACTGTTAGGAGTACTTCCCTTCTTGATTCCTCATCGTGCGATTTGATCCCTGGAGGTTGTGCCTTTAATTCCTTCCTATTCAATCTTATGCGACGCGAACCGCCTGTTATAAATCGAGAAATGAAGAATTGTAATGGTACTACCAATGTGGTGCGGGATGTTTCTCCCTGCATAGTTGCCTGGGCTATTATCGCCGCCTTGTGAAAGGATATTCTGTCGTTTCGGCTCAGTAGCGGTGCTTCTAAGAGCTCTGAGGCTAGGCATAAGTTGCCATTGTGCTATGAACGATTGTTCAGCAGTATTGATATGATGGTAGGGTGTTTGCCTACGTGACGGGGCAGTGAATGACTTGAGGGGAGGTTTACTGAGTGCACAATCTAGAGGTTCGGTATTTTATTCCCAGCAGTGGAGGGGCAATCGGACTAAGAATGGTCAGATGTGGGCTGATGGAGTAACGAGACTTGGTATTTGCGAGCGTGGTGGAGTTTTCTTCTATGATGAGGTGTCATCCTAATTGAATGTACTCAGTTCGCCGGAGTTATGAGCTTCTACAATTCTCCTTTGGGGTAAGATATTGTGAAATAGTATTGAGGATGCGGCTATCAGATATCGCGGGGTGCGGTAGTGCAGGATTGAATCAGTGTTCCTAATGTCGACGGTTCGAGGAAGATGATCTTCGGAAAGGTTTAAAGTTAGCAGCAATTGTGGGTTCAAGTGCCACGAAGATAGATTTTATTTAAGGCAACAACTGAGCAGCAAAGGATGGGGAAGGACATGTGGGGAGTGTCATACGGTGGTTAAAATTTCTAGAAGGCCAGGTATAAGAAGCAAAGGTCGAGTAGTCGACTAAAGGGGTGAGTTTTGCCAAAGTGGGAGAGTTTGGGGTGATTTGGGAATTTTAGTGATTGGTGATTTGGACCTACGGATTAATTTGGAATATGGGCTATTAGGCGGCGGGAGATTTGATATAACGAAAAGGAGCTGCTTGAAATGAAGAAGGATACAACCTAACTTTGAATTGGAAGGATGTTGCCGTGCACTTAATTGATGTCCACGGGAGGTGAATGGAATTGTGCATCTAGAGAGTGGGCTTGGACTCAGGATGGGTCATTAATGTCGTGGAGATTGCACCCCGTGTAGCAGCGTTAGAAGACGTCGACACGTGAATTCCACGGGTGGGTTATCCCCAGTGAGCGGATCGACAGTCGCATGATTAGCGAAGCCTCTGCGAAGAATTCTATTGGTTATACAGCGAAGAGATTGGTCGTGCGAATGCGGTTGATGATTCAGAGTATAAAAAGGGGTTTTACAGAAAGATACCGAGAATTTTGGCGGTTGATTGTGCAAGGTTATGTCAACAAGAGATAAAGGATCCTGGTGAATTCAGAATTTGTGTAATAATGGCTTCAGGCTAAGTGGGAGAGTCCCACCGCCTATGATTAAGGATTGCCTGGTTAACTACTTGCGAGGTTTCTGGTTATTAGCATATTGATGGGTTATTTTAGCTACAGGAAAAGAGCATAAGCGGTAAATTGAGCAAAAGGATTGTTAAAGGTGTGCTATGGTTGGCCTTATTGGCCCATGTTCAGACTTGGGGAAGGATTCAGGATTTATGCCTTGTACGAAAGTGGGTTCCAAGGGAAGTGATTCTGCTGGGTGCTTCGCCGAGAGGGTATTCATGTGCTGGAAGATTTATGGAGTTGATTATGTTCGGGGCCAAGTCAGAGCGGGTGGCTCTCAACAACGGTCCTAGTGGATTTTGTGTTGAAAGGGGTACAGTGTGGTGCCTAATGGCTTCGAGCCTATAGATACAGTTAAGAATCAAGCCTTGTAGCAGCTTATGAGGAGGTTCCCAGAAGGCTCTATGATGTTTTGACTTGCAGTGTAGCATTTGGGGTGCATGAAATGGTTCGTGGGATTTGAGACAGCATGGTCTCGTGATTCAAGGTCACTCGGGATGAGTGCGGATGGAGTATGTTATGTGTTGAATGGAGTTATTATTATTTCTAAGGCAATCAAGGATAAATTGGAAGAAGATAGATTGATTAGCCATAGTTGAATTGGCATGTTGGTGGCAGTGATCAGTTCCTTCAGCGCGATTGAGTTATGCAAGTGAATTGTGGCGGTACGTGTGAGGCTGGTCGGCCGCCGTAATTGATGTTATTCAGAAGTACTCTACTGCAATGGCCTGCTATGCGTAGGTGGACTCCGAAAGGGCTGTGGTAGCTTAGACCACTACTCAGAGATTTGCATATTCTATGGTTATGAGAATTCACCTGTGTGTTGCTATGGTTCTCCTGAAGTGAGATAAGTGAAGAGTTTTATATGACGAAGTGTTAATCCAATTGTGGTTATGGATCTATGATGAAAGATCGTGTTCTATCATATAGTGGCATGTTGGGTGCAGCGAGTGGCATGGAATTCGAAGAGAGGATCAAGGTTGTAGTTCGGTGTTGACAGGGAAGTCACGAGCTCGGATGAGCAGGGAAGCGATCTCGATGTTTAAAGTAAGTTGGTATTGCCTTCAACGTCACCTGAGATCGGTGTTTGTAAAAAAAGGCTTTGCGTCCTGGTTAAGGATTTTTGATAGCTTTTTAGCGTTAGCGCAGCTGGTGAGTTGGATGTACGGATCTGTTACCTGCTACGGAAGGTTGTGAGAGCGTGCCCACGGAAAGGTACTAGTGTGGCATGAAGCCACTTGATCGATTGAAGAGTTAAATCAAGTATGAAATTGTAGTGATGTCGTTAAATTAAGAACTGATGCCTAGAGGGCACACAGTTTATTGGGTTGTGGACTGTGGAGGATTACTCTAGTTATGATGGTTGTCCTTACGCGTTATGAGGAGCAAGGGGAGTATTTATGGACCTTTGGAAGGTTATTAGCCTAGTTCGGTGCGATCAGAACCAGCTTGAGGTCTATGGATGGATTTAAATATGAATATGGGCTTTATATCAGGCCAGACGTGTTCATTTCAGTAATGCGCTCCTTATGGAGGAGTAATCAGGGTGTTATTCCGTCGTCAGTTATTTTATGTAATCATGCATTGCGCCGTGTGAGTTGTGAGATTTCTTGGGAAATTGCTTATGTGTTGGGGTTCCGCACAGAGATGATGTTATATGAGCAAAATGGCTCTTGAGATTCAGATCGTATATAGCACTTCAGTTGTGCTTGAGTTCGTAGCTTATGGCACTATATGTCTCCCCGGGGACGGTATTATGCACTTAGCGTGCTGGTGATCGATATTCGGCATTTTTGTTGTAATGAGCAATTTAGCTCGATGTATATTTCCTTATGTGAAATCTATGTGTAGATCAGGTGGCACGCCGCCATGGGTATGTTATTTGGATCGGGTTGCACATCACAACAACGAGGCGTTGAGTACAGTTCCCCCGTGTCTGTTTTATGTGTTTTGTTTCCTCCTTTCCTGGGAGGAACTTATATTAGTTGTACGCCCGCGTCACATGTATGATTCGCGAGCGGGGTAATTGGATCTCCTTTTCGGAGTTCGTTTTCCTATTGTATCGCGTTCGAATTGGTAGCCCATTGGCACGTTTGGTATCATATGAGACTCTTGACCATGTCCGGGGTGGCTGTTGCCTGAGCAGTTCGTACTGGGTGAGACGAGATCATTGGACTTAGGATCAGTGCAATATGAATATGTGAAGTATATTAAAGAGTAAAGGCCATTATTTGGTTCAGAAAGAGGTGATGGTTCTTGGCAGGGTATAGACCCTATGAATCGTTGATTCGGCAGTTGGCTATGAATTTCTACACATCCCTTCCGTCGTGGCGTCATTGCGAGAGTTGGAACAAGACTTATATATGTCATGGGGTGCATTGTGAGCATCAGATTCGGGAAATGTCGATTATTATGATCAGAGAATGTTATTATGGTCTGGTGAATGATGGGGTGCATGGTGTGAAATCAGCAAGGGTGTGCAGTCATGTTCTGGTACAGCGTGTGGTGATTGATACGGTGAGCATATGTTGAAATCAGGCCTGGCAGAGAATTTCGGATGTTGAAACTGGGCTACAAGGCTTATTTGCCTAAATGAAAGAGGTTATCTTTAGATTTGATCAAGCTGATGTGCCCAACTGAGTTGTGGTAGCACGAGTAGGTGCACGAGGTATTAAGCAGTGACTCCAGATAACCCCAGCACAGTTCCTAGCACGTTCGAGGACGAATGTATGTTTAAGTGGGAGAGGATGCAACGACCCGGCCGGTCGTTTTGAGCCCTAGCGCGTCGTTCAGCAGTTCGAGGTCATGAGCAGCTTCCCTTCAGGCATTTTGACTTGTACGCGTGGTCGGAATTAAATTTCGGGAAGTTCGGAGCTGACTTGGAGAAGAAATTCTCATTTCAGAAGCATTAAGTTGAAAGAATCAGCTAAGATCAGATTTTTGAGTAAACGACCTCGGAATCAGGATTCGAAGGTTCCAGCAGGTTCGTATGATGATATCGGACTTGGGCGTATGTCCGGGTCGGGTTATGGATGACTCGGGAGCGTTTTGGCGCCTATTGTGGAAGTTAGCATTTTGGAAGAAATTTTATAAGTTTGGGTTGAAGTGCATTTAAGTTTTATCGATGTCCGTTTGGAATTCCGAGTCAAGGAGTAGCTCCGTGGTGATTCTGGAGTTGGGAGCGCGATCGGAAGTGAATTCGGAGGTCTGTGGGTCATTTGGAGTCATTTGGCTAAAGATAGAAATTTGAAGGTTTTCGAGAAGTTTGACCGGAAGTGGACTTTTTGATATCGGGGTCGGAATCCAATTCCGGAAGTTGGAGTAGGTCCGTAATGTCGAATATGACTTGTGCTCAAAATTTGAATTCAATCGGTCGTGATTTGATTGGTTTAAACATCAAAAGTAGAAGTTTGAAATTCTAAAGTTCATAAAGCTTGGATTGGAGGTCGATTCGTGGTTTTAGCGTTGTTTGATATGATTTGACGCCTCGAGCAAGTCTGGAATGTGTTTTGGGATTGGTTAGCATGATTGGTTGGGGTCCCGGTGGGCCTTGGGTAGATTATGGGTGGTTAACGGATCGAAATTGGAATTTCGGAGATAGCTGAAGGGGTCTGGTTGCTGGCATAATCGCTTCTGCGAAGGATTTACCGCAGAAGCGGCCCCGCGGAAGCGAGGAAGGGAACCGCAGAAGCGGTCAGACGTGAAGAGAGCTGGGACCGCAGATGCGGTCATTTTGCCACAGATGCGGGACCACATCTGCGGTAGAAAGGTTGCAGAAGCGGAAAAAGGGAGCCTGGAGAAAACCGCAGAAGCGGTAGGTTGGCCCGCACCTGTGGAACCGCAGAAGCGGTCATAGGACCGCAGGTGCGGAAAGTGCTGGAGGCAGTGGTTCTTTTAAAAATCGGGAGTTTGGTCATTTGCCCCTATTTTTTCATTTGGTGTGGGCGATTTTGGAGAGCTTCAAGAGGGATTTTTCATCATCAACGATAAGTTTTGGAGCGTTGTGCATCAATTTGAGTTTTCGGAAGGGCGTGGAATGCCGGTTATGGATCTTCGGAGCGAGGTGAGTCTCCTTTCTAACATTGTGAGAGGGAATTGTCCCCATAGGTGAATTAATTGGTTATGTGCTCCTATTTCCGGGGGCTACGTACGCACGAGGTGATGAGAGTCCGTGCGTAGCTACTATTATGTTATTGTCCGGGTAGTCTAGGACCCAAAAGCATGATGTACTTGGAATACTTGTAATGTTATTGACAGTATGAATTGCTGAAATCCTATCGAATTGGTAAATAAATTTCTAAGAGAATTAAACTTTATTCCTTAAATCATTAAAAGAGAATTGGCTTCTAATGGGATGAATATTCCCCGTAAAATTCTTAATTTGCTGTTGAGCATGTGTTTCTATGTGTACCCGCGTCGCATGTATGGTACGCGAGCAGGGTGATTGTTTATTTAAATTTGACCGCGTTGCATGTATGATTTGCGAGCTGTGTAATAGATGCATCTATGGTTCGTGCCGCTCGACCCTCGGCAATGCATATTTTAAATATTGTTGGATCGGGCCGTACGCCCTCGGCATGAGTGGCGCATGCTTGTATTGCTTGCTTTGATATTTGTTGATACTAATATCTGCTCTCCCGACTTGAGATAATTGTTAATTAAATGGATTATGAATCCGGAGACTGTTAATAAAGAGGAACTTTTACCTGTTTAGTAAATTACTTGAATCTACTATTGTTCTTAATAATTTCGTGAGTTATCGCGTTAATATTACTATTACTGGACCTTTAGTAAGTGTCGAAGTTGCCATCTCGTCTCTACTTCTTCGAGATTAGGCGGGATACTTACTGAGTACACGTTGTTTTTGTACTCATACTACACTTCTGTGCATTTTTGTTGCACAGGCACTTGTACTACTAGTGGCCTACTGGGCGTAGCAGCATGGATGATACTGGGACTAGGTGAGTTGCATTACTCGAGGCGGCCCGCAGCTAGTATAGTCCCTTCCAGTATATTGTATTTACTTTCTGTCCATTTATATTCCGGACGGATGTTGTATTGTATTGTTTCTTAGAAATAGCTCATGCACTTGTGACATCGGGTTGTGGGGATGTCTATGGGTTTATTCAGAAATTTAAAATTGTTAAAGGTTTCATCATTTATTCAGTGGAATTTATCACGTATTGTTTAAACGCATAAAAGAAGTGATTTCAGAAAATATTTAAACGAGAAGTTACTAGTTATTTGTTGTTGGCTTGCCTGACAGTGGAGTCCGGCGCCCTTAGTGGATTGGGTCGTGACAGAACACTAGAAAAATGCTTAAATTTTAAGTTCTAGATTTCTGCATATGATCATAACGATAGAAATGGATCTTTGACTCCCCCTGCCCCTCCTCCCCTCAAAAAATAAAAATTAAAAAATAAAAATAAAAAGAAGAAGAAGAAATATTGAAGCGAAGGGAATGATAACCGAAAATAAACTAAGATACATACAACTAAGAAATTAAAAAAATGATATAACAGTAGCTAAAGGAAACAATTGCTGTAAAATTAAGTGAAATGTGCAGCTCTTACATGTTATTCATAAATTCTTTGCATTTCAAGCCATAATTGAAAGTAACTAACTTAACTAAGAATTAAAGCCAATTATTATTATATAGTGTGGATTAATAATAAAGAAATGTACATTTGCATATGGACAATTTATGTCGCTCTTTCATGATTGACCCGTTTGTATGATGGTAATGAAAATTGACAAATGATAAAATATTATATTTATAAAATTATTTGTTGTAATTTAAACTAAGAGATTAATATATATATTTCATTTAATTATTATAAATTCTTGAGTCATGTTACATTTCAGGTTCATATCACTAATTATGCCAAGTGTTATTTGATATCACATAATTCATATCTTTTAATTACATAAGTTTTCATTTTTGGGATACATTATGCAGAGAGGCAAGATGATATTTTTGAAAATTTATTGAAATAATTAGATTTAAAATGCTAAAACAGGCAACATTGCAACTTAATATGATAAATTCATATAATATTATCCGGGCACTGCGCAGGTTCTGATACTAGTATCTGTCATTGAAAGCCCCCATAAGATCCCTCAACGCAATTTAATTATATTTTTTACAAGAAAATATATGATTCAAGATATTTACGACGTATAAAAGAAAACATTTGCTCGAATTTCGTAAAAAACAATGTTTGTCCACAATCAAAATTGAGGAAAAAGCTTCAATAAAATAACAGTCAGTATCTTTCTTCATTGTCTTCACTTGTATTTTTACTACTTGATCACTTGTTGTTCCTATCATGTGTTCACTCTTCGTTGCCTTTATTGCTTTAATTCGGTTGTTATATTATCGTATCGTTCTATGGTTATTTATTTACTCGCTTTTCTGTTATTAGATTATATCATATTTCGTTCAGACTTTCATTTGTCCAGTAGGTGTCCTGACCTGGCCTCGTCACTACTCTACCGAGGTTAGGTTTGATACTTCACAGGTACCGTTGTGGTGTACTTATGCTATGCTTTTGCACATATTTGTGCAGATCCAGATACATCCGCTCGTATCGGACGCTAGTGATTGACCGGTTCTTCCAGAGACTTCAAGGTACACCTGCTCGACGCTCGCAGGCCTCGGAGTCACCTTCTGCTTTTAGTTGTATTACTATTCATTCCCAGTTCAAACAGTACTGTATTGATTATTAGTGCATTCTCTGTAGAGCTTATGACTCGATTCCACTAGGTTTTGGGAGTTATTGACAATTGTACTGTTTGGTTTTAGTATAATAGGTTACCAGTTTAAGTTGATAATTAAGTTGTGATTTTGCTAAATCTTGATGTATGTTAGGCTTACCTAGTTTTAGAGACTAGGTGCCATTACGACATCATAAGGTGGAAATTTGGGGTTGTGATAATTACGTGGCTTGTTGTATGTTTCCGATGAACTACTCGATATCTTTCATATTATGTGTTGACTTGGATTATAATAGTACACTCGCACATGCAAACACTATAACATGTCATTTATACCAGTTCAGGAGCATGAAACTTGAAAATTCATTGATCATGCACATGTATTCTTGTATATCTCCTTTCATTGTGATTTTGGGCATGTGATCACGCGGGGCGGATTGTGATAGTGAGCATGTGACCACCCCGGACGGATTGAGATATTGGCGCATGAGTTATCCGTACAACACGTGAGTTGTCCGTGCGGCTGTGATTGATAATGTGGGTATGAGGTGCCATGTTTATATGATTTGTGATTTGGGACTTGTCACGACCCTAAACCCAGACTCGGTCGTGATGACGCCTCTCGTGAAGACAAGGCCAGCCGACACAACTCTCAATTCATTTAAACAATTATAACAACACAATTTAAGTCATTAACATGCTAATAATCCCAAAGCATAAGTGAAACAGTACAATTTGCGGAAAAACAACCAACACAACCCGACATCGGGGTGTCACCAGTCATGAGCATCTAACATAAGTCTCGAAGCATGGAGAAAAGACTACATAGTCTATTACAAAATCCAGTACTAGGGAAAAGAAATAATGATAAGAGGGAGAAACACTAGGCTGCGAATGTCGAGCAGCTACCTAGTGAACTCCGGAAAATCTGCTGGAAGCTATCAACCCTCACTAGCAGGACCTGTAGCGCCCGAATCTTCACACAGGGTGCGGGGAGTAAAGTGAGTACTCCAACTCAGTGAGTAATAACAATAAATGAAGACTGAGAGATAAGAAATCACGTTAAACACAACAATATACTATAAAGAGGCAGAGTAAAATCAGTAAAGCACAATTAAACAGTGTAACCTCATAAAGCACTTGTTCAGCAGTTAAACCAGTAAATGAAAGGCAGCTAGAAAAGATAAACACATAAAAACCTCCCCTCGGGCACAACAACTACAGAATCAGCCCCTCGGACAATAACATAGAACAATACCACCCCCTTGGGCTATATCTCATATCACAATGGGTACCCGCGCTCACTAGGGGTGTACAGACTCTGGGAGGGACCCCTTAAGGCTCAAGCGCAATATCAAGCCATCTCGTGGCATAACCAATAGGCTCTCGACCTCATATCAACAAGCCACCTCGTGGCGTACAAATCTCAGTCCCTCGGCCTCATAGTCATTATTAGTGTATCATCGCTGCGGCGTGCAGCCCGACCCAAAAGTATCCTCACAACAAAGGCCCTCGGCCTTACTCAGTCAGAATCTCATAAGCCACTCGGGCAACAGTAAAACATTATGCTCAGCTCAATATATCTTTTAAAATATCATTTAAGGTGTTTAAAACAGAGTAAACATGGCTGAGTTAAGAAAACAGTAAAATATAGCATGACTGAGTACCAGTATAAAGTCAAAATAGTGAGGAAATGGCAGTAAAAATCCCCTAAGGGTCCAAACAGTTGGCACGAAGCCCAAATATGTTATTTAGCCCAAAACATGATAACATTAAACAATTTGCAATCAAATACGCAGAAAAACAGTCATTCGGGATGGACCAAGTCATAATCCCCAACGGTGCACGACCCCACGCTCATTATCTAGCGTGTGCGTCACCTTAACATAGCACAACGATGTGTGATCCGGGGTTTCATAACCTCAGGACGTCATTTACAATCATTACTCACCTCAATCCGGCCCAAACTCTAGCTCGCGATGCCTTTGCCCCTCGAATCAGCCTCCGGATGCTCCGAATCTAACCAAAATCAGTGCAAAACCATCAAAATATGTTAAGGGAACAAAGCCCACTCAAAAGAAATCAAATTACAACACAAAACCCGAAATTGGCCAAACCCGACCCCCGGGCCCACGTCTCGAATTCCGATAAAATTTACATCAATAGACTCCTTATCACTCCCCGAGTTCATTCATACCAAAAGCATCAGAATCCAACCACAAACGACCCCCCAAATTCCCAAATTCTAGGTCTCCAATTACAAGCCCTAGTTCTTCAATATTAGGCTTAAATTTCATGATTAATTAGGTAGGATCCACATTAGAATCGAGTATTAAGTCCATAAATCTTACCTCCAAGTGTTTCCCCTTGAATCCCTCTTCAATCCTCTTCAAAAAGCTCCAAAATCGCTCAAAAATGGTGGAAGTTAACCTCAAAATCGCGGACAATGGCTATTAAGACATTCTGCCCAGGCATAAAAACCCTTCTTCGCGAACGTGGTCACGCCTCGCGTTCGCGAAGCACAAACTTACTTTGACCAAAATTCCTTCATCGCGATCGCATCAACCAGCTCGCGAACGCGAAGGCTTAGCACCCTTACTCACCGCGAACGCGTCTCCCCTTCCGCGAACGCGAAGAACAATTCCACCTGAACCCCAGCTGCTCAACTTCCTCTATGCGAACTCGTCTGATACCTCACGAACACGATGCACAAGATCCCAGCCCCTTTGCGAACGCGTAGCCTCCCTCGCGAATGCGAAGGATAAATCCTCAGCCTCACCTGCTAACCCTTCACGAACGCGAGGGCCTACTCGCGAATGTGAAGGTCATTTCTCTGCAACACTGAACAACAGTTTTTTGCATTTTTCCGAAACATGAAATTGTCTGATTGACCACCCGAAACTCACCCGAGATCCCCGGGACCTCAACCAAACATGCCAACATACCCCATAACATCATTCAAACTTGTTCCAATCTTCGGAACGCTCAAAACAACATCGAAACCCCAAATTCGCATCGGATTCAAGCCTAAGAATTCCAAAATCTTCTAAATTACGCTTTTGATCAAAACCTAACCAAACCACGTCCGAGTGACCTGAAAGTTTGCACACACATCCCAAATGACACAACAGAACTACTGCAACTCCCAAAATTCCGTTCCGACCCCTATATCAAAATCTCACCAATCAATCGGAAAAGCCAAAAATCCAATTTCGCCAATTCAAGCCTAAATCTACCCCGGACCTCAAAAACACATTCTGATCAAGCTCCTAAGTCCCAAATCACCTCCCGAAGCTATCCGAACTGTCGGAACTCACATACGAGCCCTCTAACACATAAGTCAATATCCGGTTGACTTTTCCAACTTAAGCTTCCTCAAAAGAGACTAAGTGTCTCAAACCTTCTCAAAACCTTTCCGAACCGGAGCCAACCAACCCGATCACATATAGAACCGATAAATAAAGCAATAAGAAGAAGAAATGGGGAAATGGAGTGGTAACTCATGAAACGACTGGCCGGGTCGTTACAAGACTCGTGGCTTGTAGTTATGAGGTGTGGTACATCGGGGTGCTTTAGTGGTAAACATTGTGTTAGGTCGGCTTGATTATTGGGTTGTTATTTGTTTTCCTTATTTGGTTTCATTAGTACTTTAGCCGTGTTCGGATTACTTTATTGTTTAACCACATGTTTATTCCTTGATGCCATTTTCTATTTCTTGCTTCCATTATTGCCCTTATACTGATATACTGCACATGTTATTATATCTAGTAGGTGCCTTGACTTGTACCTCGTCACTACTCCACCGAGGTTAGTAATGATACGTACTGGATACCTATTGTGGTATAGTCATGCTACGCTTCTAAATATTTTTGTGCACTTCCAGGTGTTGGAGGTTGCAGACTTAGGTAGTGCTAGCTTCATGATCGTGAGGATTCAAGGTAGAGTTGTTCGATCGGCGCGGTCTCTTGGAGTCCTTTTCTTACATTATTATTGTCAATTCTCTATCGGAAGTGTATTATATTTTGAGTTATTTTTATGTATTCGGTAGAGTTCGTGACTCTATACTACCTAGTCTTGGGGAGATTGTTGTGATTATTACTGCGTAGGCTTGTATCACCTTTATTTTGGTATTTATATTATATTGTGCTTTAAAAATATCATGTTAATTGATTTAACTGTTGTAATTGATCGGCTTACCTCGTTATACAGACTAGATGTCATCACGATCCTTAAGGTGGGATTTTGGAGCGTGACAGAATCATGCCTAAACTTTCCAGATTTCAATTAAAATTTGCACACAAGTCACAATCAACTAATTGAATCTATCTAAGGTCCCGAAATACCATCGAAACCCGATAATATCAAAGTCACCACCGGTCAAGCCTACTCTCCAAATTTTCAAATTTTAAACTTTCGGCAAATAGAGCAAAAACCTTCTAGGAACCTCTAAATCCAAATTCGGACATACGCCTGGGGTCCTAAATCATCATATGAATCTATAGAAAGAAATTATCAATCTGAGGTAGTCTACTCAAAAGTCAAACCTTGGTCAACTCTTCCAACTTAAAGCTTCCAAATTGAGGGCTCTTCCAAATAATTCCCGAATCACTCAAAAATCAAAAGCAACCCTACACGTAAGTCATAATGCATCATATGAAGCTACTAAATCTCTCTAGCCACCGAACGAAATGCTGAAGCTCGGAATGACCAGTTTGGTCGTTACACTTTATTGCTTATTAACAATATATGTTTATATGGTAGGTGTCTTGTCATACCCTCGTCGCTAGCTCATCGAAGTTAGGCTCGATACTTAATGAGTATATTGAGTCGGTTGTACTCATACTATACTTTTTCACTTCTTGTATAGATTCAGGCATGGGTCTTACGGTGTTCAGAGGTGAGCATAGCTTGGATTGTAGGGAGACTCGAGGTAGTGTTGCACACCGTTCGCTGACCCTGGAATCACCTTCATTCTCTCTATTTACTATTTATTGTATTAGACAGTACTGTATTTTTATTTCAGACCTTGTATTTAGTACTCTTAGAAGCTCGTGTACTTGGTGACACCAGTCTTGGGAGGTATTTACGGTAGTTGTATTGGTTTAGAATCGTTATGTATTTTTCACCTTTACATTTATTTATAATATTATGCTGATTAATGTTAGTTCTATGTCTATTATTATGGCTTAGTGTTGGCTTGCCGTGCAAGCATTGTTAGATGACATCATGATCCATTGGTTGAGATTTTGGATCGTGATGGTAAATAACCAGTATTTACAAAGTGATTGAAAAATAACTACTATTTAATGCATAGATAAAATTTGGACAAAAGTACCTTTAGCTAAAAACCAAAAAACTTCATCATACATGTTAGACTTGTGGAACTCCTGTATATAAAACTCCAATATATTATACTAAAATTCAACATATTATTCTAAAATTTCATATTGAAAAAAATTTAAACTCCAGCATATTATGTTGGAATTTTCTAGATTTTTTACTAAGGATATTTTTGTCCAAATTTTGTTTTCGCATGAAAAATGACTAAATTTCAAGTTGTCTTAAAAATATTCCAAATTTTGTTTTCGCATGAAAAATGATTGAATTTCAAATTATCTTAAAAATATGGCTAATTTTAATAAGCAGTTGTAAATCAGGCTAATCCTGATTTTTTTCTGTAATACCTAGGTGCTTGGGCTTAAACCATGACAATATGTTAAAATATAGAAGAATTAACCTAAATAGCTACTCACAACCGCTAAGTCTTTTAATAATAATTTCCATGTATACTGCTATACCGTTAGGAAATATTAAGTTCATCATTATTGATTTATTAAGAAAAATAAGAAAAAATAAATTGACTTAATAATTTTGCTCGAGTATGATCAAAGTAGTTGTTGGATTAAATTTGAATATGATTACATATACACATAAAAGATATATATTAATTTTTAGCTAATTTCTAGTATATTTTATGGTACTTACTCTTATTATCATATAGTTCAATAATTAATTATCATATTAACCTTTTAAATAAATTTTCAAATAGTCAAGATTTTAACTAAAATTATGAATAAGTTCTCCTTTAAAGTTTATAGAAAGCCATTTAGGAATTGAATTTATGTGTAACTGGATATAGTTTCATAGTTTGATATGTTTATTTGGTCAAGTAATTATTTGATCAGTATGATATCAAAGGTAATTGAGAAGGTGCAATTACACTCTGCACTAGAGGATATGAAAAATTAGTAGTAATTATATTATGCAATTGTAAGTCAAGGTAACTTTTCTAACTCTTTTTTGTTTTTCTTTTTGACAAATATATTACTACCAATCTTTTTACACTCACTTTTTAACCTTTCAATATTTGCTTATGGCGTGCTACTTCTCATATGTTGCTACTTTCCTTTCTTACTTTCTTTATTTTTCTTAATTGTTAAGCATGATTCAATATATTAAAATGTTTTTTCTTTCATTAGTATAAATATTTATTAAGAAAAGAAATATCTTCTATTTTATCTCTTTATAATTAAAAAGTACAATAAATTATAAGTTTTATATTACATGGTTGATAGATAAATTTAAATTCATAATTGAAAATTTTATAAATTATTTGTCACGACCCAAATTCCATATAAGGCCGTGATGGCACCCAACACCGTTGTCAGGCAAGCCAACACAAATCAAATAGTAATTCTCATTTGAATAGTTAGTACGTGATAACTTTCCATTATTGATTAAGAAATTCAGAGTTTGAAAATTTAAGCATATTTTAATGGAAGAAGTAAATGCGAATTTAAATCTTGAAAACAAGCAAAAACGTCATAAGTCTACCAATGTGTGCGCCAAGACCTAGTGTCACAAGTGTGTGGGTGTCACGACCCGGATTTCCCACCATCGGGAGTCGTGATGGCGCCTACTAATGGAGCTAGGCAAGCCAAACATTTTAAATATTTTCGGATGACAATACAACAATAATAAAACAACGAGTCTTTAAATAAATGCGGAAGTCTTAAAAAAAAGGAACATAATAACTGAAAACTCAAAATGCGGAAGTTTAATATTTCTCTACCCAAGACTGGAGTCGCTATCTCACGAACTACTAAAGAGTGCTACAAACAAGTCTGAATAGAAAATGCCTAAATGTCTGTCTCGGTACAATGAAAACAAACTAAAAACATAGAAAGGGACTCCGGCCTGCGAACGCCAGCTAGGCTACCTCGTAAGTCCCTGGACTGAAGTCAGCTCCCGATCAATATCCTACTGCGGTGGTCCAAAAGCTGCTCCGGTACCGTGATCTGTGCAAAAGAGCACAGAAGTGTAGCATCAGCACAACCGACCCCATGTGCTGGTAAGTGCCTGGCCTAACCCCGACGAAGTAGTGACGAGGCTAGACAGGACTACCAAACCAACCTGTGCAGTTCAATATATATATATGCAATATATGCAATAAAAGGAAAGAACAAAGAAATTAAACAGTTAAGAGGGAGGGAAGCATACTATGGGGGAGTACAGCCAGGATATGAAGTCAACAATCTAAATAAGAAACAGGGCAATAACAAAAATTAATGAGAGCAGGAAAATCAACAGTTGCACGGCATCAACCTTCGTGCTTTTACTCTCATCCTCACCGAAAGCAATCAAATAAAGTGCACGGCATCACCCTTCGTGCTTTCCCTCACGTAACTCTCATATCATGGCACAGAATGATCCTTCGTGCAATTATAATCAAATCAGAGCACGGAATGTCCCTTCGTGCATAAATAATCAAAACATGGCACGGAATGACCCTTCGTGCGAATATAATCAAAACATGGCACGGAATGACCCTTCGTGCAAATATAATCAAAACATGGCACGGAATGACCCTTCGTGCAAATATAATCAAAACATGGCACGGAATGACCCTTCGTGCATTATCACTCTTCCTCACCCAACCAGTAATCACAACCAAACGGGGCGAGGGGATAAACAAATAATAAGAAATGTCCCGGCAAGGGAATTACACAATACTTTCACATCCCGGCAAGGGGGATAATCAATATACTCAAACCATCCCGGCCAGGGATTAATCATATCACTTTCTCTTTCTTTCATTTCTTACTCAATAGTCTTTTTATCGTTCGAGCCAATGCTCCAAAGAATTTACAATTCATAATTAGTCCTCATACTCTTCTTATTGCATAAAATTCATCAATTAACATGGAAGAGTCATAACAATATCAGGATAAGTACATATAAGGACCCACGGTCATGCTAGACACCGGTGTATAGATACTCGTCACCATGCCTATACACCGTACTCGATCACTTAGCAATTAGCAAGTAATAACACTCTAATCCTATTCCTTCAAGACAAAGTTAGATCAAACACTTACCTCAATTGCTCCAAACTCAACTCAAGCTTCTAGTATCGCTTTACCCTTCGAATTCACCACCAAACCGCTCGAATCTAGTCACAAATTACTTGAGTGTATCAACAAAGTCTAATCTAATAAATTTGAATGCATGAAAAGTGAATTTCCCAAAGTTTTACCCAAAATTTCCCAAAACGCCCCTGGGCCCACGTGGTCAAAACCCGAGGTTCGAACCAAAACCCGATTACCCATTCCCCCATGAACTCGAATATGTAAGTTATTTTGGAATCGGACCTCAAATTGAGGTCCAAAACCCCCAAATTTAGGAACCCTAGTTCTACCCTAAATTCCCAAATTCCCCCATTAAAAATCCTTGGTTTGAAGTTGAAATTATGTTTAAGGATGTTAAGGAGTATAGAAAATCAGTTAGAAATCACTTACCAATCGTTTTGAAGAAGTAGAATCGTTTGAAAAATCGCCTCTTATGTTTTGGGTTTTGAAAAAGTGAAAATTGACTGAAAATCCCGACTTTATATACTGTACTGGAGACCCGGCGCGGATCGCACAAAAATGCCCCGCGGCCGCGCTGAGGAAGGGTGAGGAACCCACTCTCTGAACCTACCCAGCGCGGACCGCACTGATTTGGTGCGCGGCCGCGCTGGTTGAATGAAATCCCAAGGCCCCGTTCTGAACCTTCCAGCGCGGACCGCGCTGATATGGCACGCGGCCGTGCTGGTCGAACTGGAATTCACTGGCCCTCTGAACCTAGCCACACGGACCGCGCAGGAATGCACCGCGGCCGCGCGGCTTCCAGCGCGGACCGCGCGGAAATGACCGCGGCCGCGCTGGGAGCCTGCAACACCTGGACTTGAAAATTTCTGATACTTTTAAGTCTTAGACCCTCCCGGGACCCACTCAAAACTCACCCGAGCCCTCGGGGCTCCAAACCAAACATGCACATAACTCCAAAAACATCCTACAGACTCATCCGTGCGATCAAATCGCCAAAACAACATCGAATTAGGCCTCAAGACCCATGATTTCCTTCCAATTTCCATGAAACATCAAATTTTACTGCTTCTAGCTCAAAACACGTCAAATGACGTCCAAATCTAACCAAACTTCACAGCAATTGCCTAATACATATTTAAGACTTATGCCGGGCGTCAGAACTAAAATACGAACCCAACAACACAGTCTTCTAAACAAATAACACTTTCCAATTCTTTAATTATTTTTAAAAAACAATTTCACGTAAAAATTCATTCCTCGGACTCGGGACCTCGGAATTTGATTCCGGGCACACCCCCAAGTCTCATATTTTCCTACGGACCCTCCGGGACTGTCGAATCACGAGTCCGGGTCCGTTTGCCCAAAACGTTGACCGAAGTCAAACTTAATCAATTAAAACATCAAATTTTATTATTTTTCTCACAAATTCATATTTAAACGTTCCGGCTACGCGCCCGGACTGCGCACACAAACTCGAGGCAACCCCCAAGTGAGGTTTTCACGTCCTCAGAAATACAGAGTGAGTAGGAATACAGGTGATGACCCTTTGGATCGTCACATTCTCCACCTCTTAAACAACCGTTCGTCCTCGAACGGACAAGAGAAAGAAGTACCTGAGTCGGGAAAAAGGTGGGGATAACGGCTCCGCATATCAGACTCGGACTCCCAGGTTGATGCCTCAGGAGGCTGACCTCTCCACTGAACACGAACAGAAGGAAAACTCTTAGACCTCAACTGATGAACCTGCCGGTCTAGAATAGCTACCGGCTCCTCCTCATAAGACAGATCCTTGTCCAACTGGACAGTGCTGAAATCTAACACGTGGGCTGGATCACCGTGATACCTCCGAAGCATGGACACATGAAACACTGGATGCACGGCTGACAAGCTTGGCGGCAAGGCAAGTCTGTAAGCCACCTCTCCCACACGATCGGGAATCTCAAATGGGCCAATGAACCTAGGGCTAAGCTTGCCCTTCTTCCCAAATCTCATCACGCCTTTCATAGGCGACACTCAAAGCAAGACCCGCTAACCAACCATGAAAGCTACATCTCGAACCTTACGATCCGTATAACTCTTCTGCCTAGACTGAGCTGAACGAAGCCTCTCTTGAATGATCTTGACCTTGTCTAAGGCCTCCTGAACTAAATCTGTACCCAATAACTGAGCCTCTCCCGGCTCAAACCACCCAACCGGAGACCGACATCGCCTACCATACAACACCTCATAAGGAGCCATCTGAATTCTGGACTGGTAGCTGTTGTTGTAGGCGAACTCTGCTAAAGGCAAAAACTGGTCCCACGAGCCTCCAAAATCAATGACACAGGCTCGGAGCATATCCTCCAATATCTGAATAGTCCGCTCGGACTGGCCGTCCGTCTGAGGATGGAATGTTGTGCTCAACTGAACCTGGGTGCCCAACTCCTGCTGAACTGCTCTCCAGAAGCGCGAGGTAAACTGCGTACCCCGATCCGAAATAATAGATGTCGGCACCCCATGAAGGCGAACAACCTCTCAGATGTAGATCTCAGCTAACCTCTCCGATGAATAAGTGGCTGCAGCAGGAATAAAATGCGCTGACTTGGTCAGCCTATCAACAATGACCCAAATAGCATCAAACTTCTTCCGGGTCAACGGAAGTCCAGTAATGAAATCCATGGTAATCCTCTCCCACTTCCACTTGGGAAGCTCAATCCTCTGAAACAAACCACCAGGCCTCTGATGCTCATACTTAACCTACTGACAGTTCAAACATCGAGCCACATATGCAACAATATCTTTCTTCATCCTACGCCACCAATAATGCTGCCGTAAGTCCTGAAACATCTTCGTGGCGCCCGGGTGAATAGAATACCGAGAACTATGGGCCTCCGCTAATATCAACTCTCGAATCCCATCAACATTGGGCACACAAACTCGACCCTGCAATCTCAAAACACCATCATCATCTAAGGTCACCTTCGTGGCACCTCCACGCTGCACCGTGTCTCTCAGGACACACAAATGGGGATCATCAAACTGCCAATCACGGATACGCTCCAATAGAGAAGAACGAGCGACCGTGCAAGCTAACACTCTGCTAGGCTCAGAAATATCTAATCTCACCAATCGATTGGCCAAAGCCTGAATATCTAAAGCAAGCGGTCTCTGGCTGGCCGGAATATACGCAAGACTACCCATGCTGGCAGACTTCCTACTCAATGCATCGGCCACCACATTAGCCTTACCCGGATGATACAAGATAGTAACATCATAATCTTTCAACAACTCTAGCCATCTCCTCTGCCTCACATTCAACTCCCTCTGCTTGAACAGGTACTGAAGGCTCTTGTGATCCGTGTACACCTCACACGTCACACCATATAGATAATGCCTCCAAATCTTCAAAGCATGAACCACAGCTGCCAACTCTAGATCATGAACTGGATAATTCTTCTCGTGGATCTTCAACTGTCTCGAAGCATAGGCGATAACTTTGCCGTCCTGCATCAATACTGCTCCAAGCCCAATACGGGAAGCATCACAATAGACCGTGTAAGGCCCTGAACCCGTGGGCAAAACCAATACCGGTGCCGTAGTTAGAGCTGTCTTGAGCTTCTGAAAGCTCGCCTCACACTCATCTAACCACCTGAACTGGGCACCCTTCTGGGTCAATCTGGTCATCGGGGCTGCAATAGACGAAAATCCCTCCACGAACCGACGGTAATAACCTGCCAACCCCAAGAAACTCCGAATCTCGGTCGCTGAAGCTGGTCGAGGTCAATTCTTGACTGCCTCAATCTTCTTCGGGTCCACCTGAATACCCTCTGCTGATACAATATGACCCAGAAATGCAACCGAACTCAACCAGAACTCGCACTTCGAAAACTTAGCATATAATTGACTATCCTTCAGAGTATGAAGAACCACTCTGAGGTGCTGCTCGTGCTCTTCCTGGCTGCGGGAGTACACCAGAATATCATCAATAAAGACTATCATGAATAAGTCTAGATATGGCCTGAACACTCGGTTCATCAATTCCATAAATGTTGTTGGGGCATTGGTCAACCCAAATGACATGAATAAAAACTCATAGTGCCCATACCGAGTGCGGAATGCTGTCTTAGGGACATCAGACGCCCTAATCTTCAGCTGATGGTAGCCAGATCTCAAGTCTATCTTTGAAAACACCTTTGCTCCCTAAAGTTGGTCAAACAAATCATCAATCCTCGGCAGTGGATACTCGTTCTTTATCGTCACCTTGTTCAACTGCCGGTAATCAATACACATCCGCATCGAGCCATCCTTCTTCTTCACAAACCGGCGCACCCCAAGGAGAAACACGAGGCCTGATAAAACCCCTTCTCTAGTAAATCTTGCAACTGGTCCTTTAACTCCTTTAACTCTGGTGGGGCCATGCGATACGGCGGACTAGAAATGGGCTGCGTGCCCGGAGCCAGATCAATACAGAAATCAATATCCCTGTCGGGCGGCATACCCGGCAGGTTTGAAGGGAAAACCTCGGGGAACTCTCGACCAATAGGAATAGAGTCAATAGTAGGAACCTCTGTGCTGGAGTCGCGAACATACGCCAGATAAGCTAAACACCCCTTCTCGACCATGCGTCGAGCCTTAACATATGAAATAACACTGCAGGTGGCATGACCTGAGGTCCCTCTCCACTCTAGTCGGGGTGATTCTGGCAAAGCCAAGGTCACGGTCTTGGCGTGACAATCTAAGATAGCATGATACGAGGACAGCCAATCCATCCCCAATATAATGTCGAAATCCACCATATCTAAAAGCAGTAAATCAACACGGGTCTCAAGACCCTCAAACACAACCACACAGGAATGATGCACCCGGTCGACTACTATGGAGTCACCCACCGGTGTAGATACATAAACAAGAATGTCCAAAGCATAACTAGACATAGCCAGGCAGGGTGCAAAATAAGACGACACATATGAATATGTAGACCCAGGGTCAAATAGCACTGACGCATCTCTATCACAAACCAGAATAGTACCTGTAATAACGGCATCTGACGACTAGGCCTCTGGTCTGGCTGGTAAAGCATAAAACCGGGGATCAGCCCCACCTCCCTGAACCATGTCTCTGGGACGATCGGCTACCGGCTGACCCCTACCTCTGGCGGTCCGGCCTCCACCTCTACGGTCTCGACCTCCACCTCTATGATCCCTACCCCGCCCCTGGCTGGCTGGGCAGGCTGTGGGTCACCTGGCGCCTGAATCATGGGGCGAGGACCCTGCTGCTATGACTGTGTACCCCTCAATCTCGGGCAAGCTCTCCTGATGTGACCATATTCACCGCACTCATAACATCCCTCCGTACGATGAGACTGGCCCTGACGACCCGAATGACCTCCACGAAAACTCTGAAGAGGCTGTGCACTGATGGGAGCTGGCGGCGCACTGAGTGACTGTTGATCGGAATACTGCCCACGATCGCCTGGGACACCCTGCGAAGCCTGGAGGGCTGACTGAAAGGGCCTGGAAGGCTGACCCCTATCATAAGAATCCCTGCCTCCAGATGAGGCACCACTGAATCGACCTGCATAATGGGGCCTCTTATCTGACCCATGACCACCTCCCCGTGCAAGAGCCATCTCAACCCTACGGGCCGCATTGGCCGCCTCCTGGAAAGAAATCTCACTACCGGCTCCCATAGCCATCTGGAGACGGATCGGCTGAATCAGCCCATCAATAAACCTCCGCGCCCTCTCTCTCTCTCAGTGGGGAGTATAACAACAGCATGGCGTGCCAGATCAATGAACCGGGTCTCATACTGAGTGACTATCATAGAGCCCTGCTGGAGGCACTCGAACTGCCTGCGAAGAGCCTCTCGCTGAGTAGCTGGGAGAAACTTCTCTAAAAACAACTCTGCAAACTGGTCCCAAGTCAATGATGACGACCCTGCTGGTTTGGATAAACAATAGTCCCTCCACCAAGTCTTGGCGGATCCTGCCAGTCGAAAGGTGGCGAAGTCGACCCCATTGGTCTCCACAATACCCATAGTCCGAAGGATCTCATGGCAGCTAAATAAGAAGTCATGTGGATCCTCTGAAGAAGCACCGCTGAAAGTGGTGGTGAAGAGTTTGGAGAACCTATCAAGCCTCCATAAAGTATCTGAGGACATAGTCGCTCCATCGCCGGCCTGAGTCTCAACGCCTGGCCGAATTGCCGCAGCTGGCTGAATCTCTAGAACCTGAGCCTGGGGAGCTACCTGCTCCGGAGTACGTGTGATAGGAGTCTGAACTCCTCCCCCAGCCTGGGAAGTGGCTGGTGCTGCTGGAAGCAAACCCGCTCTAGTGACACTTTCCACAAAGCCTGCCAGTTTGACTAAAGCGTCCTGAAGATCTGGGGTGACTGTGAACCCCGCTGGGACCTGAGCTGGGTCCACCGGAACTGTTTGGGCTGGGGCCGGAACCTCCTTGCCAAGGTCACCCTGAGTGTCTGCCACTGGTGTTGCTACGGGTGGCTGGGCTCTACCCCTACCTCGGCCCCTAGCATGGCCATGTCCTCTGCCCCTAGCGGGAGCTGCCTGGGGCTCGGACTGTTGATCGGTGGATGAGGAAGCGCGTGTTCTAGCCATCTGCAAAAGAATAGAGTAGAAATTCAATCAGCATTGAGGAACCAAATCGCACGACAAGAAAGAACAAATGAGAGATTTTTCCTAACTCAGTAGCCCCTGGGGAGTGAGTATAGACATCTCCGTACCGACCCCTCAGACTCTACTAAGTTTGTCCGTGAGTTGTGAGACCTATGTAACCTAGTGCTCTGATACCAACTAATCACGACCCGGATTTCCCACCACCGGGATCGTGATGGCACCTACTCGTGGTAGCTAGGCAAGCCAACTTATTTACCTTTTCATTAATAAACCAATCTGTCAATAATTTATATCATCGATAAAAAGTATAGAATTCAATAATAACAGTAATAATAATAATGATAATAATAGCGGAAGTATAATTTATAATTCTGAATCAAACGCGGAATAGTCAATAATAGCCTCTACCCATGATTTGGTGTCACATTACTCACGAACCACTAAGAGTATTCTAAATACAAAGGTCTGAAAGAAACATAAAAGTTGTCTTTCTCAAAACAAGAAGGCAACAGTCTAAAAGAGAAAATAAGGAAGAGACGCCGGGCCTGCGGACGCCTGCAAGGCTACCTCAGTCTCGTAAAATGGAAGCCTGTTCCCGTACTAATGCTGCTGCTGCTCCTCAAAACCTGGACCTGTGCAAAAATGCACAGAAGTGTAGCATCAGCACAACCGACCCCATGTGCTGGTAAGTGTCTAGCCTAACCCCGGCGAAGTAGTGACGAGGCTAGACCGGACACCACATAAACCTGTGCAATTATAAATATACAACGGAACGAAATACCAAACAACTAACAATATGGGGGGGAACATGCTATGGGGAGAAAACAATAGTAACAGTAATCCCGAATAACAATCTAAAGCAGCTTAGATTCACCATGAACGAGGAATCAATACTCAATACAACCACATGGTCTAAATAACTGTTGCGACGTGCAACCCAGCCCATAATTACCATTGTTGCGGCGTGCAACCCGACCCACAAATACCACTGTTGCGGCGTGCAACCCGACCCATATCATTTATCATGTATCGTTGTTGCGGCGCGCAACCCGATTCTCATATTTTATTGTTGTCGCGCGCAACCCGATCCATATCATTTAACAGTCTGACTCCCCAAACATCAGTCACAATTAATGGGCATAAAATATAAGCAAATACTTGACAAAAATCCCGGCAAGGGGAGGAAACCAACAAGTTCAACCAAACGTCCCGGCAAGGGAATAATTAACAACGCTTTCTCTTTCTTACTTTTCTTATCTTATAATTCACTCTACCATTTTTGAGCCAACGCTCCAAAGAATCAAGTCATTTCACATACTTTCAATATTCGTATCACAATTCGAGCCAATGCTCCTAGGAAATCAAACGATTATATCACCGTTCACATGTTATTCACAACATATAGAATTCCTCCAACAATTATGAAATTCACAACCGATTCATGATAATCACATTATAAGGACTCACGGTCATGCTAGACACCGATGTATAGATACTCGTCACCATGCCTATACATCGTACTCGATCACATAGCAATTAGCAACAAGACTCAACTCCTATTCCCTCAAGCTAGGGTTAAACCAAACACTTACCTCAAAGCCTTGAAATCCACTTAATCCTCAACTATCGCTTTACCTCGCGGTTCCACCTCCAATTCGCTCGAATCTAGTCACAATTTGCTCAATTACTTTAATAAACATTATATGAATCGATTTGTATGCATAAAAATGATTTTCCAAGCTTTTTCCCAAAAAATTCCAAAAATGCCCCCGGGCCCACGTGGTCAAAACTCGAGGTTCGAACCAAAATCCGGTTACCCATTCCTCCACGAATTCAAATATGTAATTTGTTTTGAAATCGGACCTCAAATCGAGGTCCAACTCCCCAAATTTCTAGAAAACCTAGGTTCTACCCAAAAACCCCAATTTCACCCATGAAAATCCTTGATTTCAAGTGGAAAACATGTTTAATGATGTTAAAGATTGAAAGAAGTGAGTAAAAATCAACTTACAAATGATTTCGGATGAAGTTTGCTCTTGAAAAATCGCCTATGGGTGTTTGGGTTTGAGAAATATGAAAAGTGAGGCTTAAAATCGTCTAAGTATGAAAATTGCAGGGCTGCGGATATGGGAAATGCAAACATTAGTTCGCATTTGCGAACCATGCAGGGATGGGAATTGCGACATTTTGTTCGCATTTGCGAACTCAAGCTGCCCAAGGGACCCTTCGCATTTGCGAACTTGGTCTCGCATTTGCGAACCAGTATCCATCGCAAATGTGATGTCTGGCTTCGCATTTGCAAACCTTGGCTGCCTGAGCTGGTTTCGCATTTGCGAACCAGCCTTCGCATTTGCGATAGCTGGGCATTCGCATTTGCGAACCCTGGCTTCGCATTTGCGAAAATTGCAGAAGCCAAAATACCAGCTTTTCTAAAAATGAGAAATGCAATGCGATGCCTATCCAAAACTCAGCCGAGCCCTCGGGGCTCCAAACCAAACATGCACACAACCTCAAAAACATCCTACGGACTTACTCGCGCGATCAAATCGCCAAAATAACATCATATACATAGAGTCAAGCCTTAAAACACATGATTTTCCTTCTAAACTTCATAAACTTTCAAACTTGGAACTCATAGTCCGAAACACGTCAAACGATGTCCGATTTCGACCAAACTTCACAGAAAGTGCTTAAACAATATATAAGACTTGTACCGGGCGTCGGAACCAAAATACGAGCCCGATACCACAGTCTTTTAATCAATTTTCATTTCCAATTTCCTTAATAATTTCAGAAAAACAATTTCACAGAAAAATTCATTTCTCGGGCTCTAGACCTCGGAATTCGACTCCGGGCATATGCCCGAGCCCCATATTTTTCTACGGACCTTCCGGGACCGTCCAATCTCGGGTCCGGGTCCGTTTACCCAAAAGGAAGGGGAATTCCACTTCGCATTCGCGATGTTGGTCCCGCGTTCGTGAAGGGTGAGGCAGAGTGTGCATCGCGAACGCGAAGCTGGTCCCGCATTCGCGTAGAGTAGTTGGAGCAGCTGGGTTCCCAGGATTTTGTGCTTCGCATTCGTGTAGGTTCAGTCGCGTCTGCGAAGGCTTGGAAGGTGGAAGCATCGCGTTCGCGTGGAGTATATCGAGTTCACGAAGGAAGAATAGTGGTCAATGATTTTTGTACTTCGCGAACGCAAGGCTTTGACCGCGTTCACGAAGAAGGAAATTTCACCTGGGCAGAATGTTTAAATAGTGGCCTTCGCGATTTTTGGTCTATTTCCAGCATTGTTGAGTGGTTTTGGTGCTTTTTGAGAAGTATTGAAGAGGGAATCGAAGGGAAACACTTGGAGATAAGATTTTTTAACTCAATACTCGATTCTATGGTGATTTTTAACTTACTAGACATGAAATTTGTGGGATTTAAAGCCTAAAATTGGGGGATTAGGGCTTGAAATTGGAGAGTGTAAATTGGGTTTTGAGGGGCCATTTAAGTTCCGATTTTGATGTTCTTGGTATGTATGAACTCGTGAGAAGATAAAGATTCTATTGATGTGATTTTTATCGGATTCCGAGACGTGGGCCCGGGGGGTCGGGTTTGACAAATTTCGGGATTTGTGATGTAATTTGATTATTTTTGAGTGGGCTTTGTTCCCTTAGCATATATTGATGTTATGGTTCTGATTTTGTTAGATTTGGGGCATTTGGAGTCCGAATCGAGAGGCAAAGGCATCGCGGGATAGAGTTTGGCTTGGCTTGAGGTAAGTAACGCTTCCAAACTTGGTTTTGAGGGTTCGAAACCCCGAACTATGTGTTCTGTGATTACTATTGAGGTGACGCAAATGCCAAGTGATGGGCGTGTGGGAGTGCACCATGAGAAATGCGGCCTGGATCATTTTAGAGCACCGTTTGGTGACTCTTTCTTGCTGATATTTGTGTTGTACTTATGTGATTAAGTTAATGAGCTGAAAATCATGCCAATTAACATGTTAAGGCTTCATGCCAATACTGTAGAGACCCGAGAGGTCATTTCTTGTTGTCATATCATTAGCTTCATTAATATTTTGTACTCAGTCTTGTTCATGCATATTATATCATGCCTCGGTCTCGATTATTGTTATTTGACACATCATATCATTGTCCGGGCTAGTATCATGACATTTTGAGCCCATGTGTGTGAGACTGGAGAGTGATGACTGAGTGAGGTCGAGAGCCTGATATTGAGTGACAGTACGGGATCGGGCTGCACACCGCAGCGAGATGTTGAACATGCCTTCTTTGTCTTGTTATAACGCTTGGGCTAAGAGAGAAGCCCTCCGGAGTCTTTACACCCCTAGTGAGCGCAGTTGATATTATTGAGGGATGAATCTTCCCTGGATATGGGTCTTGTCCGAAGTGCTTATTATCTGGAGATGGATCTTCTCTATGATGGTTGGATTGGCCTGTCCCTCGGTACTGGAGACTGTTGGTCTGTGATGTGTATATATTCTGGGATGGATCTTCCTTGGGCCTTGTGAACCATGTACAGTACCAAGTGGTTGTGAGGTTGTTATTATTATTATCTGGAGATAGATATTCTCCATAGGCTGGAATAACCTTCCTCGGTACTGAGTGACTATTGTCAGAGATGTATATATTACGGGATGGACCTTCCCTGGGTCGTACGAGCCATATACAGTACTGAGTGGACGAGCATTTTAGATTGTGAGCACACGAAGCACTCAGCATGGTGCATTTCATATAGCATGTGCATTAACATGTAGATGTAGCAGAGTTACACTTCTTTACCTTGTTCATACTTGCTCTGTTTTACTGTTCGAGCTGTTTTATTTAACTGAAAGCATGCCTACGTTTCTGTACATTATTTTTGATATCCTTGAGGAGGTTGAGTTCATTACTAGCGATCAGTTCAAAGGTTGGACTTGTTACTTACTGAGTTGGTGTACTTACATTACCCCCTGCACCTCGTGTGCAGATTCAGGTAGGGGTGGGCATCGGTCGGTTCGGTTCAATTATGAATATTATCGATTTTGACTATCGGTTATCGCTTTACAAATATCACCCGATAACCAAACCGATAAGATATTGGTTATCGGTTATCGGTTAATCGGTTATCGATCATTATCGGTTTGTTTATCGGTTTACCCGATAAGATAAAACAACTAAAATAGTTTCGCAATGTATAAAACTATTTTGCTAAAACAGCTTTATAAGATTTTAAGAACTGTTTTGCTAAAACTCTTTTCAGAACTGTTCTATTTCACAAGAATTTAAATTTACTGCAGCATCCAATAAAATAAACACAAATCAAAGTTTCTATCTTTCATTCAACCCAAAAAATATAAACAAAAATCCCAATATCAGTCTGACGAAAAAACAGAATATCAGTCATATTTTTACTTCGACACTTTCTGCAAATGAATAACGAATACAAGTGTCAGCCTCGATGCACATGTTTGTGATGCAATTTTTGTAGATGTCAAAAGAAAAAGTGAGAAGTTGAGTCACTACCCTTCGACTGCTTTGAAGACTGAACAACTTCATCAAATAGTTCTGCTAAACATAGAACAATAGAACTAAATCTGCAACAATAAAACAGAGTTCAACACTAATTGTTCAACACTTCAACTAATAGTTCAACACTACAAACAGTCCAACGTAATAGTTCAAACACATTAATAACAATACAAAGTAGTAGCAACCTTAAGATTAACAAGTCCAAAGTCCAAACATAGTACTAATAGTTCAAATTCAAGTAAACAACACAAAAACTACTCAATCCTTATAGGCTTCACCAAATTCCGCTCCAAATAATGCTCAACATGCCTCATGTATGTATATACTTATGGGTAAACTAGTAAATTAGTTAATCCTTATTGGGATATCGGTTTTACCCAATAATAGAATTTCCAAACCGAGCCCAAATCGATAACCCAATAAATAAAAAAATTTAACCCGTTACCGAACCGTTAACCCAATAACCCAATATCTATAACCCAATAAATAAATAGCGGTTCGGGTTATCGGTTTTACCCGAAATATGCCCATCCCTAGATTCAGGCACTTTGGATCCAGTGGCGGATGGTTGATCGAGGCTGCTAACTTAGGAGATTATTGAGGTATCTGCACGACGTTTGCATGCCTTAGCTCTCCACCTTACTTTCCAGTTGTATTTCAGTTGTTCCCTTAGACATTATATTAGACTATGTATCTTTCCTTAGACGTTCATGCACTCAGTGACACCTCGGTTTTTGGTTGGATTGTATTTATTCTTGGAATTTCTTATGTTTCAAATAGTTCTTTAACTGTTAAAAGCTTCCGTAAATGTTTTCAAACTTATTATTCCCGTGTTGATTGTTGAGTTGAGGCTGGCCTAGTTTCACGATAAGCGTCATCACAACGGTTCGGATTTTGGGTCGTGACACATTATAGTTGTATGTAAAATATATTTAAGTTGTATTATGTTGTAATTATATATTTTTTATTTGAATGTTGTGTGAAAGTTGAAAATAGTTGTATAATGTATGAATTATTGTCTGAAATTTGTATTTAAGTTATAAATACTATCTGTTTACATAAAGATGTTGTTATGTATCAAAATTGTATTAAGATGGAAATTTTTGATTGGGATTTCATAGAAGAATAAGAACACACCACATACAAAATATATATACAAATTATATATAAAATGTATACAAAAGACATATTGTATAAAATTTCTATGAAAAATATATTTAAGTTGTATGATGTTGTAGTTGTATCTAACTAGGTAAAAGTAATGTATGAAAATTATAGATAAATTATAAATAAATTGTACACTATATAGTTAATTGTATAAATTTTATTTTTAGTTTATATGTTATTGTAGATGTATCAAAAATATGACTATTCCGGCATTCAACTTGTTTGGCTTAGGTGATGTCTATCATCAGTGTTTCTATTGCTTTGGGTTGGTGCTACTTTTTGGTTCAAGATATTAAAATAGTTTTATAAGATTTGGTTCTCAATTAAGTCTTGAACTATTTCACGTCATTGTGGTTACATTATTGGAATTGCTATACTACAGTTAAGGCACCAGTGGAAAGAGGAGAGTAGAGAAAAAAGGAGAAATGGTGTAACCGAGTCTACTAATTTAAGGCACTAATAATGGATTGTATATGGAGAAGGCAAAAAATAATAGGGAAAGAGGAGGGGAGAGAAAAAAGAAAAAAGGCGTAACTAACTCCCTTAATTTAAGGCATTAATAATGGATTGTATACAAATTGTAAGCAATCTTTGTTTAGGGCCGGTATATACAAAATTAAGACATATTTGCTAAATAAGTTTCAAATATTGTATAGGAACAAAAGATTTCCTAGTCCGAATTATTGTAGAAATGACACCATGTAGCAACTCTAATGAGCTGCTATTTAGGAATTAGCCAGTGCGTCCTGGATTTTAGTTTTTCAATTCAAATTATCAGGATAAAAATATCCTGGATTGTCCTGAAGCTTATTTCTAAATAGGATCTATGAGAATGGATATTTGTTGCACTTACCCCTGTGTACATGAGGCAGTTTGGTTCGATTTTTTATTAAACTCTCACGATCCAATTTCCATCCCAGGTCGTGATGGCGCCTCTCGTGAAGACAAGGCCAGCCAGAACAACGCGAATACCTCTTTAAGCAATTATTAAGCTTTTATCAAATCCAGAACAAGTGTAAATAGCTATATGAATACCAACATACGATACCAACCCGACACAGCCAAAACTGGGGTGTCACAAGTCATGAGCTACTACAGAGTTTAAAATAAGTCTACAAAATGTAAAGTCTGATACAATGGTCTGAAGGAAACTCAAAGATATGAAATAGGAGAGATAAGGGTTGTGGACGTCAACAGCTACCACGTCGCTCCGACTAGCCTCCTGATCTGGGAAGAATCAGTGCTCAGGGGTAGACTCCGTAATGCCTGTATCTGTACACATGGTGCAGGGAGTAATGTGAGTACTCCGACCCAGTGAGTAATAATAATAATAGATAATAACCGAAGATAAGAAATCACATAACTGCACAAAGCAATTCTATAGCAGGCAGTAAAAACAGTAAAACAGTACAGATTCAAATGAAACCTCCTTTTAAAATCCGGTAAATCAGGTAAAACAATAGTAAATAGTGAGTAGAAATCTGCCCCTCGGGCCCAGTATCAATCGCTCAGAACGGTATCAGCCCCTCGGGCTCAGTATCAGTCACTCAGAACAGTATCAGCCCCTCGGGCTTAGTATCAGTCACTCATAATAGTATCAGCCCCTCGGGCTCAGTATCATATCACATGGGTACCCGCGCTCACTATGGGTGTGCAGACTCCGGAGGGGCCCCTTACGGCACAAGCGCTATATCAACATAAGGCCTGAAAGCCTTCACACATCACACTCGAGGCCTGAAAGCCTCCTCACATAGCACTCGAGGCCTGAAAGCCTCCTCACAATACACTCGAGGCCTGAAAGCCTCCTCACATAACACTCGAGGCCAGAAAGCCTCACTCAGTCCAGAAAACATCATAAGCCCCTGGGGCATCAATCAAATAGTAGTGCTCAGCCCAAACAATAGTGAAAATATCAATTTAAGTCTCAAGATTCAATTAAAGTGGCTGAGTTTGTAAAACAGTATAATTATAGGGACTGAGTTCAAATAACGTATCAAAATAGTGAGGAAATAGTGATAACGATCCCTGAAGGATTCAAATAATCGGCATCAAGCCCAAAACATGGCAATAAGCCGAAATCATGATGATAACCAATACAGCTCAGTCAAATATGCGGTAAAATATCAAACGGGACGGACCAAGTCACAATCCCCCAGCGGTGCTCTACCCCACGCTCGCTAACCGGCGTGCAAGTCACCTTAATATAGCACTACGATGTGCAATCCGGGGTTTCAAACCCTCAGGGTATCATTTACAATCATTACTCACCTCAAGCCAGCCAAATCCTAGCTCGCTATGCCCTTGCCTCGCAAATCAACCTCCTCGCGCGTTGAATCTGGCCAAAACCACAACGAATATGTTACAATAGGCTAAGGGAATATAACCCAATCGAAAAGACTCGAAAAATATCGATATACACGAAGTTGGCAAAACCTGAGCCCCGGGCCCACTTCTCGAAAAAATCAGATAATTTTACATTAACAGATTCCTTATCTCCTCACGAGTTCATACATACCAAAAGTTCTCAAATCCGACCTCAATTGGTCCTTCAAATCCCTAAATCAAATTTCAAAATCCCAAGCCCTAGTTCTTCAATTTTAGGCTTAATTTCCATGAATTTCGAGGTAGATTACACAATAAAAACGAGTTTTAAGTTCAAAAATCTTACCTCCAATCGATTCTCCTTGAATCCCTCTTCAATTTCCTTCAAAAAGCTCTCAAAAAGATCAACAATGGAGTAAATGAGCCCCAAAATCGCGGATGAAATGTTTTAAAACATTCTGCCCAGGTCTGACCCTTCCTTCTTCGCGAACGCGACACGCCAGTCGCGAACGCAGTGCTTTTCCATAGTTGAACTTCGCGAACGCGTTCGCCTCCACGCGAACACGATGAACATTTGACCATCAGCTCCCTTCCTCTTTCGCGATCGCGTATCCTCACTCACGAATGCGATGCAGCCTCACTCAAACCTTCGCGAAAGCGGCATAGAACCTCGCGAACGCGTTGCTCACGAACCCAGGCCCTTCGCGAACGCGAGACCCCCCTTCGCGAACGCGAAGGCCAAAATGCCTGCAACTGACCTGAAATTTTTCTACAATATTTCCAAGTTTTAGAACCTCCCGTTAGCCATCCGAAATCGCCCCGAGGCCCCCGGGACCTCAACCAAAAGCACCAACACATCCTAAAACATCATCCAAACTTGTTCCAATCATCAAAACACCTCAAACAACATCAAATTACTCAAAACTCATCGAATTCAAGCCTAAGTTTTCCAAAAACTTCCGAAATACACTTTCGATCAAAAACCCGACCAAACGACGTCCGAATAACCTGAAATTTTGCACACACATCCCAAATCGCTTAACAAAGCTACTGAAACTCTCGGAATTCCATTCCGACCCTCAGATCAAAATCTCACCTATCAACCGGAATTCGCCAAAATACTAACTTCGCCAATTCAAGCCTAATTCTACACCGGACCTCCAAAATCACTTCCGATCACGCTCCTAAGTCACAAATCACCTAACGAAGCTAACCAAATCATAAAAACTCCGATCTGAGCTCATATACAAATAAGTCAACTCTTGGTCAAACCTTTCAAATTCAAAGCTTTCAACTGAAACTGTTCTTCCAAATTCATTCCAAATTTTCCTAAAACCAAAACGAACGATCTACATTATTCATAATGCATAACACGGGGCAAGTCATGCCCGAGAACTGGCGATCAAAGTGCAAAAGCTCAAAACGACCGATCGGGTCGTTACATAAACCAAAATCAAACCAACTATGTCGGTTTACTAAATTTTTAATCAAATCAAACCTACATAAACATTGTTTTTCGGTTTCAATTTTAATCGGTTTTCTCGGTTTCCTCAAATTTTTGATTTGTTTTTTATTTTCTTTTTTAATTATAGTGCGCTTGAAAAAGGGATCAAATAATCACCAATCATAATTCCAAGACCCTCCATAATAGAAAATGTCAACAAACATGTGATGAAGCAAAATTCGCTTTGCCCTATGAGATTATGTTCTTAGAGATGTTAAATAAGATTTTAAATAATTAATTGATTAAGAGAATTAATATTAGGAAGGAGTAAATAAGTCAAACTATAATTCTTCAACATTTCTACTACCCCCTCAAATTTCTCGTATCCCCTACTCCATATCTATTCTCCCCCTCTCTCTCATCTTCTGTCACGACCCCAGTTCGCCCTCCGTGAACATATCGTGACGGCACCTAGTCCCTACGACTAGGTAAGCCTAACAATGCGGAAGATAAACCATAATTGCAGAAGAAAGTAAATAAAACTGAACTAGTAAAATAAAACGGTGTTTAAGGTGCCGCTCGGCACATACCACAACAATTCTCGAAACTAACAAAATTCCCAAAACCCGAAAACTCACAAATCACATGCTAAGGGATACATAAGGGGCTCTGACTCAAGAATGTCTATACAAAGAGAAATACTGAAGGAGCTATACTTAATATAGAAAGCTGGAAAGGGACTCCTCGGTCTGCGGACGTAGCAGATATGCCTCGAAGTCTCTATCGATACGCCTCCTTCCAAGGCTGACAGAACTGAGTGGGAGTACCTGTATCTGCACAACAAAAATGTGCAGAAGAGTAGCATGAGCACACCACGGCGGTGCCCAGTAAGTATCAAGACTAACCTCGATGGAGTAGTGACGAGGAACAGTCAAGACACCTACCGGTCAAATAAACATTATAATCATAGGAATAATGGAAACAATATATAAATATGCAAAGACTGCATGAACGACCAAGGATGCTACAATTCACAATAAGGGAAAAAGGGCAACGAGTAACGACGAGAATATAATAAATGATGATACGAAATGACGGCAGAGTCACAATCCAAATCCTAAGGTCACAACACAGCAAGGGGAAAACAAATCAATAACTCATATCCTACAATGATGTCCACATAAGGTCTTATTCAACCCCTTTCAACAATTTTACCAAGTTCCGGACAAACCACCACTCACGAGAACCCAGCATCTGAAACCTAACACTTGGCATCCTGTGCCCCATAAATCTCACGGTCATGCTGACAACTCACTATGTAACTAGGGCCACTCTCACATGTAAAAATGGATAAACGAGGGCGTACCTCCACCCTTAGCAAAATCAGGAGGAATTCACCTCTAATAGGAGTGTTCAGCTACGTGTATGCTTGTGCAAGTGTTTCTAACAAAATTTCTACCAACTAGTAAACATGAAAAGGAGAACGGACCGCACGTACGATGTTTCCTCACAACTTCCAAGCGATAAAGCTCATACAGGTAAGCAATCCACGATCTCAATATTAAACAACAGGAAATGCCTCCATAGGCCGTCACAATTCTTTACAATCAACCCCTGACATAGCCCACCTTATTTCGCCACATGTGCATCACAATGTTCCCACCTAATTCCGCCACATGCGCAACCCACATATAAGCATATAACATATCCCGCCTTATTACGCCGCATGTGCAAAACATCAATAGCAACAATAGCACGGCAAAGACCTCGTGCAACCCATCAATAACAACCGCACGGTAGAGACCTCGTGCATCACAGTACCAACAGTCGCATGGCAGGAACCTCGTGCATCATTAGAATCAACGACCGCACGGCAGAAACCTCGTGCATCATAGTATCAACGACCGCACGGCAGAAACCTCGTGCATCACTGTCTAAAGTGCCACACAACAAATGACAGTATATATATACAGGAACCAAGCAAGAGAATCAACTCAGGTATTTCCGTTCACCAAAAGACGGTACAACTAACCCATAAGGAATAACCCTAATAGAGCAATACTAAGCGCAATAAGAACAACTCAACAAGGGAGAATAATACGAATACAACGATTCCGAAATACTCAATTCAACAACAAGGAAGTTAACATGAATCAAATAATCACAATTAAGGAAATATCAACTAAACATAGGATATCTAACTTCTTTTCAATTAAGACCAATTAATTACACGAGAGATAGAAATAATGCTTTCCAGACAAAGACAAGTAGTTAGGAATGATAATGTAACTATAGAAGGGTAAATGTCTACAGTTAAACAAGCAAAAGTCGATTAGGCAACAAGAATAACCAAAAAGGGCAGATAAATTCCAAGTAAGTCATGTAGAGGTGAAACTAATAACAGGGAACTCAATCGTATCAAGAACAACTTCATATTCGGTGATTACAAGGATCTAAGAACCTAAAAGGGAAAATTTTCCACAAATAAATCCGAGCACGCACTTGTCACCTCGCGTACAAGGAATACAATCAACAAAAAAGAGACTCAAATCCTAAGGGGAAGTCCCCCACACAAGGTTAGGCAAGATACTTACCTCGAACCGGCTCAAATCAACTAGAAACCACGTTCTTGCCACGAGTACTCGACCCCAAGTGGCCCACATCTATTCAATTCAATTTCACAATGTAAATAACACTTCAAGTAATTGATTCCACAATTAAATTCTAAGCTTATGCGGAATTATGTAAAATGACCAAAATGCCCCTCAGGCCAACGTCTCGGAATCGGGCAAAATTTATATTTTCAGAAACCTCGTACTCACACGAGTTCGTACATACCAAGAACACTGAAACCGGAGTCCAAATGACCCCTCAAATCCTCAATTAAAGGTCTAAGAACTTTTCCCCCAATTTCTACCAAAACTCCAAAATTTAAGGATGAATTTAAGGAAAGATTCATGGAAATTAGCCTAAACCAAGTAAGTATCACTTACCCAAGTTGCCCAGGTGAAAATCCCTTCAAAAATCGTGATCTCCCGAGCTCCCAAGTCAAAGATATGAATTATGGTATAAACCCTCGATTTTGGAAACTTATATTCTGCCCAGATATGTAAAGCATCGCGAATGCGGAGGAAGTCTCGCGTTCGCGAAGAAGAAAAATAAAGGCTGCCCAGATTACACAACGCGAACGCGACAGTGCGTCCGCAAATGCGAAGAAGGAAAATTGAATGGCCCAAGGACTGCTCTTCGCAAATGCGAGAACTGCTACTCGAACGCGAAGAGTGGAACGGCATAACTACACGAACGCGATAAGGGGAACGCGAACGCGATGAAGGGAGAGACAGAGCTACGCGAACGCGAGGATCTAAACGCAAACGCGAAGAAGGAATTCCAGCTAGTCATCAACAAGGCTTCGCTAACGCGAAGGTATGTTCGCGAACGCGAAAGAGGATACCAGAAGCAGATACAGCAGTTCAAAAACGAGGAAATATGACCCGTAGAGCATCCGAAAAACACCCGAGGCCCCCGGGACCTCAACCAAAAGCACCAACAACACCTAATACCTCATTCAAACTTGCACCAACACATAAACCACCTAAAACAACAGCGGAAACTCGAATAAATCAAGGATTTAAGCCTAAGAATCCCAATTTCCCTCAAAATACGATTTCAATCAAAAACCTAACCAAACCACGTCCGAATGACTTGAAATTTTACACACACATCCCAAATGACATGACGGAAATTGGGATTCTTAGGCTTAAATCCTTGATTTATTCGAGTTTCCGGTGTTGTTTTAGGTGGTTTATGGATTGGTGCAAGTTTGAATGAGGTATTAGGTGTTGTTGGTGCTTTTGGTTGAGGTCCCGGGGGCCTCGGGTGTGTTTCGGATGCTCTACGGGTCATATTTTCTTGTTTTTGAACTGCTGTATCTGCTTCTGGTATCCTCTTTC
>NW_017674822.1:7082-36310 GCF_001879085.1 Nicotiana attenuata | reverse complement strand
GGACACGAGACGACCGTGCGATCACAGTACCAACACGACTGCACGGCGAAGAACCTACCGTGCATCATAGAACCAACGACCACACGGCAGAAACCTACGTGCATCATAGTATCAACGACCGCACGGCAGAAACCTCGTGCATCACAGTCTCAAGTGCCGCACAACAAATGACAGTATATATACAGGAACCAAGTAAGAGAATCAACTCAGGTATTTCCGTTCACCAAAAAATGGTACAACTAACCCATTAGGAATAACCGTAACAGAGCAATACTAAGCGCAGTAAGAACTCAACAAGGGAGAATAATACGAATACAACGATTCTAAAATACTGAATTCAACAACAAGGAAGTTAACATGAATCAAATAATCACAATTAAGGAAATATCAACTAAACATAGGATATCTAACTTCTTTCCAATTAAGACCAATTAATTACACGAGAGATAGAAATAATGCTTTCCAGACAAAGACAAGCAGTTAGGAATGATAATGTAACTATAGAAGGGTAAATGTCTACAGTTAAACAAGTAAAAGTCGATTAGGCAACAAGAATAACCAAATAGGGTAGATAAACTCCAAGTAAGTCATGTAGAGGTGAAACTAATAACAGGGAACTCAATCGTATCAAGAACAACTTCATATTCGGTGATTACAAGGATCTAAGAACCTAAAAGGGGTAATTTTCCACAAATAAATCCGAGCACGCACTCGTCACCTCGCGTACAAGGAATACAATCAACAAAAAAAAGACTCAAATCCTAAGGGGAAGTCCCCCACACAAGGTTAGGCAAGATACTTACCTCGAACCGGCTCAAATCAACTAGAAACCACGTTCTTGCCACGAGTACTCAACTCCAAGTGGCCTAAATCTATTCAATTCAATTTCACAATGTAAATAACACTTCAAGTAATAGATTCCACAATTAAATTCTAAGCTAATACGCGGAATTATGTAAAATGACCAAAACGCCCCTCAGGACAATGTCTCGGAATCGGGCAAAATTTATATTTTCAGAAACCTCGTACTCACACGAGTTCGTACAAACCAAGAACACTGAAATCGGAGTCCAATGGCCCCTCAAATCCTCAATTAAAGGTCTAAGAACTTTTCCCCCAATTTCTACCAAAATTCCAAAATTTAAGGATGAATTTAAGGAAAGATTCATGGAAATTAGCCTAAACCAAGTAAGAATCACTTACCCCAAGTTGCCAGGTGAAAATCCCTTCAAAAATCGTGATCTCCCGAGCTCCCAAGTCAAAGATATGAATTATGGTATAAACCCTCGGTTTTGGAAACTTATATTCTGCCCAGATATGTAAAGCATCGCGAACGCGGAGGAAGTCTCGCATTCGCGAAGAAGAAAAATAAAGGCTGCCCAGATTACACAACGCGAATGCGACAGTGTGTCCGCGAACGCAAAGAAAGAAAATTGAATGGCCCAAGGACTGCTCTTCGCGAACGCGTGAACTGCTACGCGAACGCGAAGAGTGGAACGGCATAACTACGCGAACGCGATAAAGGGAACGCGAAAGCGATGAAGGGAGAGACAGAGCTACGAGAACGCGAGGATCTAAACGCGAACGCGAAGAAGGAATTCCATCTAGTCATCAACAAGGATTCGCGAACGCGAATGTATGTTCGCGAACGCGAAGGTATGTTCGCGAACGTGAAAGAGGATACCAGAAGCAGATACAGCAGTTCAAAAACAAGGAAATATGACCCATAGAGCATCCGAAACACACCCGAGGCCCCCGGGACCTCAACCAAAAGCACCAACAACACCTAATACCTCATTCAAACTTGCACCAATCCATAAACAACCTAAAACAACACCAGAAACTCGAATAAATCAAGGATTTAAGCCTAAGAATCCCAATTTCCCTCAAAATACGTTTTTGATCAAAAACCTAACCAAACCACGTCCGAATGACCTGAAATTTTATACACACATCCCAAATGACATGACGGAACTACTGCAACTTCCAGAATTCCATTCCGACCCTCGGATCAAAATCTCACTATCGGACCGGAAACTTTAAAAATTCAAACTTCGGCATTTCAAGCCTAATTTAGCTACGGACTTCCAAAACACATTGCGAACACGCTCCCAACCCCGAAATCACCTAACAGAGCTAACGAAACCATCAGTTTTCCATTCCGAGGCCATCTTCACACTGTTTCGACTACGGGCAACTTTCCAACACTTATGCTCTTATTTAGGGACTAAGTGTCCCAAAACTCTCCGAAGTTCAAAATCGAACATCCCGGCAAATTCAAATTAGCAGAAAATAGACTTGGGAAAAGCAGTTAATAGGGGATCGGGTGTTAACTCTTAAGACGACCGGCCGGGTCGTCAGATCTTCCACCTTCATCTTACTTTTACAGAGCTTCTCAAAGATATTTTTGTTTGTACAATTTTGACAAAACAAGAAGGGCTACAATTTGCATATTTGAAAATCCTCTCTAAATAATTTTGAATTGAGATATTTGGCCTTGTGAGGCCATGATGTCACGAACCAAAATCCACTAAGGGTCGTGATGGCACCGGACACCGCTATCAGGCAAGCCAACCAAAATACTTAATTAAATTCTCGTTTTAATAATTTTGAAAACTATGATTTTCCTTCAATTTTACCAGTAAAAGATAATCGTTTCAAATCGAATATGAATTTTAAGCAGTTAATACAAGATACCCCATAATCATCCCAGAACCCGGTGTCACAAGTGCATGAGCATTTACTAGGGAATGACGTAAAATACAGTAACTGTCCGGAATACAAGTGGACAGAAATGAAAATACAGTACAATACTCTGAAGGAGACTCTGTTGGTTGCGGGTCGTCTCGATAATTGCAGCTCACCTAAGTCTCCATATCAACCATTCCGCTATGCCACTAAGCCACTAGCCACACATGAACCTGTGCAACAAAAATGCACAGCGAGAGTAGTATGAGTACGAAAACAACGTGTACCCAATGAGTATCCCATCTAATCTCGAAGAAGTAGAGATGAGAGGTCGACTTCGACACTTGCTAGTAGTCCAATAGTAATATTATTAATGCGATGAATCACGAATTTATTAAGAACAACAGTAAATTCAAATAAGTCATGAAACAGGTAAGAGTTCCTTTTTATTAAAAGTCTCCGGATTCATAATCCATTGATTAACAATTATCTCAAGTCGGGGAGAGCAAATATCAATATCAATAACTCTCAAGGCAAGCAATACAAGCATGCGCAAATCATGCCGAGGTCGTACGGCCCGCTCCAACATAAATGTAAAATGTGCACTGCCGAGGGTCGAACGGCGCGAACCATAGATGCATCTATTACCCCGCTCGCGAATCATACATGCGACGCGGTCAAATTTAAATAAACAATCACCTTGCTCGCGAATCATACATGCGACGCAGGTACACATAGAAATACATGCTCAAACAGCCAATTAAGAATTTATCGGGGAACATTTATCCAAATAAAAGCCAATTCTTTTTTAACGATTTAAGAAAATGAAGTTTAATCCTTTTAGAAATTCATTTACCAATTCGATAGGATTTAAGCAATTCAACTGCCAACGAGATTTCAGATATTCCAAATGTAGCATGCTTTTGGGTCCTAGACTACCAGGACTTACACATATGAGTAGCTACGCACGGACTCTCGGTACCTTGTGCGTATGTAGCCCCCACAAATAGGAGCACATAACCAATTATTTCACCTATGGGGACAATTCCCTCTTACAAGGTCAGAAAGGAGACTCACCTCGCTCCGAAATTTCCATAACCGGTTTCCAAGCCCTTCCAACGACTCCAATTGATGCACAACGCCCCAAAACTATTCAAACAACGGGAAAACCAATAAAAATTCACTCTAATACTTGTAACAATTCAAATTATATAAGTTCCCAACTCCGCTCGAAAAGTTGACCAAAATGCCCTCGCACGTGCCTGGATTCCGTAATTTCTCGAAGATAAATTCTACCCATAGCTTTACTAACTCAAATATACAATTTGCTCAAATTTTCATGCTCAAATTCAAGGTAAAAGTTCAAAATTCCAAATTCTAGGTCTTCCCCAAAGATTCCATATTTATACTAATTTTCCATGTCTAAATCCATGTAAGATCACATATTTAACTCAAAAATAGGAAGAAATCACTTAGCTAGTGTTGCTTGGTGAAAATTCCTCCTTGAGCTCTCCAAAATCGTCCAAGCCAAATGAAAGAAATGAAAGAAATGGGTCAAAACTCGTGTTTAAAACAATCTGCCCATGCTTCATCGAGTTGTACCTTGCGCTATGCAGGTTGTACATCCTATTACCATTTTTCCCTACTGTACACCTTCTGTTAAAACACCCATAACTCCTTGTGAAAATATCCAAATGACAAACGGTTTGAAGATTTAGAAATTAGACTCGAAGATCTTTCATTTGATAGGTTGTACACCATATAACTCTTTATATATTCCGAGATATGAGCTTCTAAAGTTGGCTCCATGCATAAGAAAATTCTGTCGAAACTGCTTTACCAGCCATCTTCAATCGATCATAAATTTCTGATAAAATGTCCAAATCATGAATGGTTTAACTTTATGGAAACTAGAATACAAGGTCAATAACTTGTGTTTTGCAAATTTTCAGATTCCTTATAGATTTCGAGATATAAGCTTTCAAAGTAGCCTCCTCGATTGCACCATTGCTGTCCAAAACAGCAACTGCAGCAGAAAAAGCAACAGATTTTCAGCAGCATCAAATTTCCGAAATCGATCCATTAGCCTTCCGAAATCCACCCGAGACCCTCGGGACTTCAACCAATTATACCAACATGTTCCAAAACATGATACGAACTCTCTCGAGGCCTCAAATCACATCAAACAACCTCGAAATCATGAATCGTACTCCAATCCAAACTTTATGAACTTTGAAATTTCAAACTTCTACATTCGATGCCGAAACCCGTCAAATCACGTCCGATTGACCTCAAATTTTTCATATAAGTCATATTCGACATTACGGACCTGCTCCAACTTTCGGAATTGGAATCCGACCCCGATATCAAAAAGTCAAACTCTCGGTCAAACTTCTCAAAAACCTTCAAATTTCTATCTTTAGCCAAATGACTTCAAAATGACCTACGGACCTCCGAATTCACTTCCGATCGCACTCCCAACTCCAGAATCACCATACGGAGCTATTCCCAGACTCGAAATCCCAAACGGACATTGATAACCCTGAAATGCACTTCAACCCAAACTTATGAAATTCCTCCAATATGCTAACTTCCACAATAGGCACCAAAACGTTCCCGGGTCTTCCAAAACCCGATGCGGACATACGCCCAAGTCCGAAATCATCATACGAACCTGCTGGAACCTTCTAATCCCGATTTCGAGGCCGTTTACTCAAAATCCAATCTTAGCTAATTCTTTCATCTTAAAGTTTCCGAAATGAGAATTCTCTTTCCAAATCAACTCCGAACTCCCCAAAATTCAATTCCGACCACGCGTACAAGTCACAATACCTGAAATAAAGCTGCTCATGGCCATAAACTATTGAATGGCATTCTAGAGCTTAAAACGACCTGTCAGGTCGTTACACATGAAAACTGAGATCTTTTGGGGTTGAAATCTTTCATTAATCTATGAGTTTTGGCATCAGGCTTTGATTTTGAGTAATTTCTAGCTCTGCCATTGTTGTATTGGGACTACGAAAGAAAGGAAAAAGGGGAGAGAAAAGGGATGTATTGATTAGGAAAATTGTTGGCTGCAAGGACGATGTGGTAGATAAGAAGAAAGTGAAAATTGAGGTTCCTATTCCGAGGAAATTGTTATTTCCATCCGCTGAGACGACATTAGGGTTGTTCTTGAACAAAGACGACAGAGTTTGAGGATGAGCAACTTAAATTTTCTGTTAATATATTTCAATGTATTTCGTTATATTCACTGTCTCGTTGTATTCCATGAATGTATTCATATATTTTTTTAATTAAAGTAATTTATGTATTCAGATGTATATATGTATTCAAATTGCTTTGTTTTTGTTGTATTTATCAGCTGGGGAAAATATTCAACATGTTTTCTCTGAAGATTGCTATGTTTTTGTGGTGTTTTTCGGTTGAGAATATTTTTATAAATATACATACAAATTTTGTGTGTTATAATTGAGTTGCTGAGTTAAATTAGGAGTCTATTGTGTTAATTGATTCAATTCCCGTTTAAAAACAGTTGAATAGACCATGAATTGCGCTATTTACGTTATTGTATTCACAAATACATATCGTCAATACAGTCGCATACAGTTGAATACAATAGTCTGTCTAGCTGTAATCCCTTGTTTCACGCCGTGAATACAGTCGAATACAAAAATCTATCTAGTTGTAATCCCCTGTTTCACGCCTAGAAATGCTACTGTATTCATGAATACAGTAGCTTAAATACATCGAATACACTCTATAAACCCTGAAAACGTAGCTATAGGAAGTAATATAGCAATGGTAGCTACAACTAGCTAATAACCACTAAAACATAGTGGTTTCTGAAAGTTATTCAAATTTTAATACCCATATTTTTTCTCATTGACACGAAATGTCCTTCCGGTCAAAAAATATTACATCTAATAGCCCGAAATGTCTATTTTGTATATCTTTTGTATAGTGACAGTCTATTTTGTATATTTTTTGTATAATTACAGTCTATTTAGTATATTTTTTGTATACTGACAGTCTATTTTGTATATTAACAGTATTGTATATAAACTACACAGTGATAGTCTATTTTATATATTTTTTGTATAGTACAGTCTATTTTGTATATATTTTTTATAGTAACAGTCTTTTGTATAGTGACAGTTTATTGTATATAAATTATATAGTGATTAGATTAATTTCTCAATGTGTGCGGTGTGCAAAACAAAAACATGAAAAACAAAATCAAACAATGGAAAAATATCAAATTAAATAAGGTAAAATGAGTTACTACGTACCATAGTGGAGTCACGGATTTAATTATTACATTATACCCTTACATACAAGGTACTAACTAGGAGTGTACATAGGTCGGGTTGGTTCGGATTTTACAATTACCAAACCAAATCAATTGTGTCGGGTTATTAAATCTAAAGACCAAACCAAACCAATAAAATTCAGGGTTTTCATTCTATGTTTTTCTCGGGTTTTCGGGTTATTCGGGTTTTTTCGGGGGTTTTTTCCGGTAAAATCTTCGTAGAACAAAACATATAAATTGTGCTCAAAATATTCTATAATCTTTGTAAGATACAACTATATAAAGTATTTTTCAAGAAAATAATACAAAATATGAGATCTGTCATGACAATATCCTAAAATATGCAACAATAAAGACAATAAAATTATGTAATATAAATATTGCTAATTAAAAAGCCATAATAAAAATAAACATAATCTAAAAGTACTAAGTCATGTTAAAATAAGTAGACTAATAAGGGAGTATTAATTACATGACTAAACGCTAAAGAAAAAATAAAAATAAGTTATGCATTTTTATCTAAATTATTGCAAAATAAAAAACTAGATATTCAATACATTCACGTTCGTAGTATAGAGTTGAATGTCTTTTGTTAGCATTAGTATTGATTTGATTTCGATTTGGGCTTTTGTTAGCACTATTTAATTTACTAATGTTAATGGCTATATGTCACAACCCCGGTTCGCCCTTCGTGAACCATCGTGACGGCACCTAGTCTCTACGACTAGGTAAGCCTAAATTGCGGAAGATAACCAAACTTGCGGAATAAAACGATTCAAAAACAGAAATAAAGCAATAATAGTGTTAAATGTGCCACTCGGCATACACCATATATATATATATATATATATATATATAAGTCTCAAAACAAATATCTAAATCCAAGACCCGGGACCCCACGAATCACAAGCTGAGATACATACTACATAACTCTAATTCCGGAATGTCTAATAAAAACAGAAAGATATAGAAGAGCCAAATACCAAGGCAGGAATAGAAAGGGACTCCCTGGTCTGCGGACGCGGCAGATGTACCTCGGAGTCTCTAAGTAGTCGCCTCCCTCAAGGATGGTAGGCCTGATCAGCGGTACCTGGATCTGCACATGAAAAACATGCGCAGAAGGGGCATGAGTACACCACAGTGGCACTCAGTAAATGCCAAGCCTAACCTCGGTTGAGTAGTGACGACGAAGGAAGGGCCCTACTGAGGTTAATAAATAATAAAATGACAGGATAAGATAAACAATATAATTGAGAAGCTACAGTAAAAGTCTATACACGATAATAAGAGTACAACAACAGAAACAGAATATAAAGGCAAATTACAAGGAAATACCACTCACAACAAGGATAATAACCGGGGATCTCTTGGTATCCTCAATATATACACTAGGGATCTCTTGGTATCCCGAGGATCTCTTGGTATCCTCAATAAATGCCAGGGATCTCTTGGTATCCCGAGGATCTCTCGGTATCCTCAATATACGTGCCAAGGATCTCTTGGTATCCCGCACCTCAGTCCAGATCATAATTTCGTGCAGGGGATCTCCCGGGATGTCGTCCTGTAGTCCCAAATTAAAAGTACACAGCAGCAACACAAGAGTATTAAATCAAATGCCAACTTCGTACAAGTAAACAGTTAATTCTAGCCTAACAGGCTTCACGTAATGCAATTAAGGCAGTTTAAGCAAATAGGCAGTTAAGTTAACTAAGCATGCTTTTCTAACTAACAACAGGCTAAGTTTGCAAGTAAAATAAAACAGGAAGGAAAGGAACTCAGTTTAAATACTTAAAGTAAAACCGGTTTTCAACAATTAGCTCAAGTACGCACTCGTCACCTCACGTACAAGGCATTTCAATTATAAAATATCATATCCTAAGGGGAAAGTCCCCCACACAAGGTTAGACAAGCCGCTTACCTCAAACCAGCTCAAAAATAACCCGACACCACGTCTTTGCCACGAGTTCTCGACTCCAAATGGCCCAAATCTATTAAATTCATCTGCATAATGTAAATAACACTTCAAGTAACTGATTCTACGATTAAATTCTAAGCTAATACGCGAAATTGTGTAAAATAACCAAAACGCCCCTCGGGCCCACGTCTCGGAATCGGGTAAATACTATATATTCCGTACACTCATTCACTCACGAGTCTAACCATATAAGAATCTCTCAAATCGGATGTCAAAAACCCAATCAAAACTCAATAATTCGGCCTATAAAGTTTATCAAACTTTTCCCAAAAATTTTCACCAATATTCGAAATTTAAAGACTAAATTTAAGTTAGGAATCATATAAATTGATCTAAGTTGGGTAGAGATCACTTACCCAAGTTACGCAGGTGCAAAAGTCTTCAAAAACCCCCCCTCCCGAGCTCTCAAATTCGAAAATGTGAAAATAGGCTTAAACTGGGCTCCTAAACTTTGAGGGCTCCTAAACTGGGCTACGCGAACGCGAGATGGGTCACGCGATCGCGAAGAAGGAAAGGGCGAGCTTACGCATTCGTGAACAAGGCCACGCGAACGCGAAGGGTAAAAGGCCACTAGGCCATATCACTACTACGCGAACGCGAAAGAGGTAATGTGAACGTGAAGGAGGAAGGGACAGGCTTCCGCGATCGCGAACCAAGTCATGTGATCGCGAAGAACAAATTAGACCCCCTCCGAAAATACACTACGCGAACGCGAAGGAAAGGTCGCGAACGCGATGAAGGAAACCAGATACCAGATTTTTCTGCAATTCTACAAGTTCCAAAATGAGCCGTTGAGCATCCGAAACACACTCGAGGCCCCCGGGACCTCAACCAAACCTGCCAACCAATCCTAAAACATCATTCAAACTTGTTCCAACCTTCGGAACGCTAAAAAAAACATCAAAACACCTACTTTTCATCGGATTCAAGCTTAAGAATTCCAAAAACTCTAAAAACACACCTTCGATCAAAAAGTCTATCAAACCTCGTCCGAAAGACCTGAAATTTTGCACACACGTCACATTAAAGACTACGGAGCTACCCCAATTTCGGAATTCCATTCCGACCCTCGGATCAAAATCTCACTATCGAACCGGAAACTTCAAAAATTCAACTTTCGGCATTTCAAGCCTAAATTAGCTACGGGCCTCTAAAACACAATCCAAACACGCTCCTAACCCCGAAATCACCCAACTAAGCTAACGGAACCATCGGATTTCCATTCCGAGGCCGTCTTCACACTGTTCCTACTACGGTCAACTTTCCAACACTTAAGCTCTCATTTAGGGACTAAGTGTCCCAAAACTCTCCGAAACTCAAAACCGAACATCCCGGCAATTCAAATTAGCAGAAATAAACTTGGGGAAAGCAGTTAATAAGGGATTGGGGCGTTAATTCTTAAGACGACCGGCCGGGTCATCACATCCTCCTACACTTAAACATTCATTCATCCTCGAACGAGCATAGAGACATACCTGAAGTAGTGAAAAGATGAGGGTAACGGCTGCGCATATCCTACTCGGTCTCCCAGGTCGCCTCCTCTGCCGGCTGACCCTGCCACTGAACCTTCATTGATGCAATGTTCTTTGACCTCAGCTTTCTAACATGCATGTCCAATATTGCCACTGGCTCCTTAACATAAGATAGATCCTTGTCCAGTTGGACTGAACTGAAATCCAACACATGCGATGGATCACCGTGATACCTCCGGAGCATCGGAATATGAAATACCGGATGAACTCCTGCCAAGCTGGGTGGTAAGGCAAGCTCATAAGCAACCTCCCCAACACGCCTCAATATCTCTAAAGGGCCAATAAACCTCGGACTCAACTTTCCTTTCTTCCCAAATCTCATGACGCCCTTTATAGATGAAACCCGAAGCAGAACCCGCTCTCCAACCATATAGGAAACATCACGACCTTTCGGTCCGCATAGCTCTTCTGTCTGGACTGGCTGTACGGAGTCTATCCTGAATCACCTTCACTCTCTCCAAAGCATCCTGAACTAAGTCTGTGCCCAATAATCTAGCCTCACCCGGCTCGAACCAACCCACCGGAGATCTACACCGCCTACCATATAAAGCCTCATACAGTGCCATCTGAATGCTGGACTGATAACTGTTGTTGTAAGCGAACTCCGCCAATGGCAAGAACTGATCCCAAGATCCTCCAAACTCGATCACACACGCACGGAGCATATCCTCAAGAATCTGAATAGTGCGCTCGGACTGCCCGTCCGTCTGAGGGTGAAATGATGTACTCAACTCTACCCGAGTACCCAACTCATGCTAAACGACCCTCCAAAACTGTGACGTGAACTGAGTACCTCTATCCGAAATGATGAAGACTGGAATACCATGCAGACGAACGATCTCCCGGATATAAATCTCCGCCAGCTGCTCCGAAGAATAAGTAGTACACACAGGAATGAAATGGGCAGACTTGGTCAGCCGATCCATAATAACCCAAAAGGCATCTAATTTCTTCAAAGTCCGTGGGAGCTCAGATACGAAGTCCATGGTGATCCGCTCCCACTTCCACTCCAGAATCTCTATCTGCTGAAGCAATCCACCTGGACTCTGGTGCTCATACTTCACCTGCTGACAGTTGAGGCACCGAGCTACAAATCCAACTATATCTTTCTTCATCCGCCTCCACCAATAGTGTTGTCTCAAATACTGATACATCTTCGCGGTACCCCGATGGATGGGATACCGCGAACTATGGGCCACCTCCAGAATCAACTCTCGAAGCCCATCAACGTTGGGTACACAAATCCGACCATGCATCCTCAATACCCCATCGTCACCAATAGTCACATCTCTGGCATCACCGTGCTGAACCTTGTCCTTGAGGACAAGCAAATGAGGGTCATCATATTGCCGCTCCCTGATACGATCAAATAAGGAAGACCGAGAAACCACGCAAGCTAGAACCCGACTGGGCTCCGAAAGATCCAATCTCACAAACTGGCTGGCTAAGGCCTGAACATCCATCGCCATAGGCCTTTCTGATGCTGGTAAATATGCCAAACTCCCCAAACTCTCCGCCCGGCAACTCAAGGCATCAGCCACTACATTGGCCTTGCTCCGGTGATATAAAATAGTGATGTCATAATCCTTTAGCAACTCTAACCACCTCCTTTGGCGCAAATTTAGATTCTTTTGCTTGAACAAATGCTGCAAGCTCTGATGGTCAGTATAAATCTCACAAGGCACACCGTATAGATAATGGCGCCAAATCTTCAGGGCGTGAACAATGGAAGCTAACTCAAGATCATGGACAGGATAATTCGTCTCGTGTATCTTTAACTGTCTGGACGCGTAGGCAATCACCCTACCGTCCTGCATCAATACCGCTCCAAGGCCAACTCTCGAGGCATCACAATAGACAGTATAAGACCCCGAACCTGTAGGCAATATCAAAATTGGGGCCGTAGTCAAAGCTGTCTTGAGCTTCTGAAAGCTCGCCTCACACTCTTCCGTCCACTGGAAATGGGGCACCCTTCTGGGTCAGTCTAGTCATAGGGGCTGCAATCGATGAAAACCCCTCCACAAAACGACGGTAGTAACCCGCCAAGCCAAGAAAATTGTGGATCTCTGTAGCTGAGGATGGTCTAGGTCAACTCTGCACTGCCTCTACCTTCTTTGGATCCACCCGAATACCCTCACTCGATACCACGTGGCCTAAGAATGCCACGGAATCCAACCAAAACTCACATTTTGAAAACTTTGCATATAACTTCTTTTCCTTCAGAGTTTGAAGCACTGTTCTCAGGTGATGCTCATGATCCTCCCGACTCCGGGAATACACCAGGATGTCATCAATAAAGACAATGACAAAAGAGTCAAGATATGGCCGGAATACACTGTGCATCAAATGCATAAAGGTTGTTGGGGCATTGGTCAGCCCAAATAACATAACAAGAAACTCGTAATGACCATACCGAGTCCTGAAAGCAGTCATCGGGATATCTGGCTCCCGAATCTTCAACTGATGGTAACCTTAGCGCAAATCAATCTTAGAAAACACCCGTGCGCCCTGAAGCTGGTCAAACAGATCATCAATACGAGGCAAAGGATAACGGTTCTTCACTGTAACCTTGTTCAACTGGCGATAATCAATACACATACGCATAGAACCACCCTTTTTCTTCACAAACAAGATAGGAGCACCCCAAGGTGATACACTGGTCCGAATAAAACCCTTATCAAGCAATTCCTGTAACTGATCCTTCAACCCCTTCAACTCAGGAGGAGCCATGCGATACAGAGGGATAGAAATGCTGAGTGCCCGGCAACAGATCAATGCCAAAATCAATATCTCTGTCAGGCTGCATGCTTGGAAGGTCAGCTGGGAACACATCGGGATAATCTCGTACTATTGGGACTGAATCAACTGAAGGGGTATCAATACTGACATCTCTCACATAAGCTAAATATGTGTCACACCCCTTCTCAACCATACGCTGAGCCTTAAAGAAAGAAATAATCTACTGGGAGTGTGATCTAAGGTACCCCTCCACTTAACACGTGGTACACCTGGCATAGCCAGTGTCACGGTTTTGGCGTGACAATCAAGAATAGCATAATGGGGCGACAACCAGTCCATGTCCAAGATAATATCGAAATCAACCATACTGAGTAACAACAAATCGGCTCTGGTCTCAAAACCACAGAGAGTAACCAAACACGATCGATAAACGCGGTCCACAACAAGTGAATCTCCCACAGGAGTAGAAACATAAACAGGGGAACTCAAAGAATCCCGAGGTACACCCAAATACGGAGCAAAATAAGAAGACACATAAGAGTAAGTAGAGCCTGGATCGAATAGAACCGATGCATCTCTGTGGCAGACCAATATAATACTTGTGATGACAGAATCGGAGGCAATAGCCTTGGTACGAGCAGGAAGGGCGTAGTATCTAGCATGGCCTCCCCCTCGAGGGCGGCCTCTACCTCCCCGACCTCCACCTCTAGTTGGCTAAGCGGGTGGGGTAGCAGGTGGAGCTATAATCATAGCTTGAGAACTCTGCGGGGCATGTTGTGGCTGAAAAGTCTGTCGAAGTGCACCCCTCCCAAGTCTAATGCAATCCCTCACCACGTGGCGTGTGTCACCACACTCAAAACAAGCTCTGGGAGGACATGGTGGCTGTGACTGGCTAGGGCCAGGTCTGCTGGACTGACCTCTGAAAGTACCCCGCGCAGGAGACGCGCTAGAAACTGGAGGTGCATAATAAGGCTCCTAAGGCCTAGGAGGAGATGGAGCACTACTGGCTGCTGGAAGAGCTGAATGAATAGGGTGACTCATATAACCCCTACCATGACGACCTGCAGCTGGCATACGGGCACTAAAAAAATGGCTCGACTCTCGAGACCAAATGCTCACCACCTGTTGATAAGGAATATCCATCTCCAACTCGCGAGCCATGTTAGACCTGATGCTGGGAAGAAGTCCCTCAATAAACCGGCGAACCCTCTCGCGAATAGTAGAAACCAAAGCCGGTGCGTGCCTAGCCAAGCTAGTATAACGGACAGCATACTCTGAGACAGTCATAGCACCCTGGCGCAAATGCTCAAACTCCGCGCGCCATGAATCTCTGAGGCTCTGAGGAACAAACTCTCTCAAAAATAGATCTGAAAACTGGGACCAAGTCAGCGAAGCAGCCTCGTCTAGACTGTCTAACTCGTAGGTGCGCCACCACTCATAGGCGGCTCCTCGAAGCTGGAAGGTAGTGAATGAAACCCCGCTCGATCCTGATTAAGGGTGTTAAACGGGCCGGGTCAGCCCGGTTCCGGACCGGCCCAGACCGGTTAAAATCGGAACCGGCCCGGACCGGTAGAAGGGGGCTGGGTTTGGCTGGGTTTAAGGGCGACGGGCGGGTTGCATCGTTTACATTTGAAATACCGGTTAGCCGGACCGGTATAACCCGGTGGATGAACGATGTTGTTAAACCGGTTAACCAGCCCAGCCCAGACCGGTTTAATAGTAAAAAAAATATTTTTTTATTTTTTAAAAACTGGGCCCAGTTCTGACCGTTAGCAATGGTCCATTTCAGAAAATGGTCGTTGCCCAACGGCTGAATTGCACAATTAGCCCAATTTTGGATTTTTTTTTAACCCCCCCCCCCCCCNTTGAAAAACTATAAATACACCCCCCCCTTCCTCATTTCTTCACTCATCTCTCAATTCTCAATCTCAATTCTCATATTCTCTCATTCTTCAATATTCATTCTTCGACTATTAAAGTGCAATCAACTATTTGACTCTTTTTTTTTTGGAATTTAATTTATCGTAGTATTTATTATTTGAAGTTTGAACAATTGAACTTCAAAATTGGAACAATTGACGTTTCTTCGTGGTAACATTGGAGTTGCGAAATCATCAAGTGCTCAATTTATTGCCGAATTCGGTGCATTGCCTCCAACTCTTTCTCTTATTTACTATTTTATTTGCATATTTATTTGTTGCTAGTAGTTAAATTTTTACATTATGTTTAATGCTGCAAAAAGAGTTTGTAACAAGGTTACTAATCGGGAAAATAAAAAAAGAGGGAGTACTTCAGCTTCAGCATCTGGTAATAATTTAAATACCTCTCTAAATATTCCTGAAACATTACATGATAATAATATAGATTATGAACAATTGCATGAAGATTTTGGTATAGATGATAATGAATTAGAAATGGAAGATGAGATACCACTTACACCTAGTAGTGTTGGAGCTGCTAGCAGGGGTGGTGGTCGTGGTGCTAGTAGTAGACCACTTGTGGCTCCGACTAGTAATCGTATAAAAAGAACTAAGGTTTGGAAATTTTTTGAGGAAATAGAAGGTACTGATAGAGTTAAATGCAAACTTTGTAATGATACTTTTAAACATAAGATTGGAGGACAATTAGGGGGGACTGGGACACTAAGTAGACATATGAAAATTGAGCATCCTATAGAATGGGGATCTGATGGAGATGGAAATCAATCAACTCTAAACCCTACTACTGGAGGTCTTGTGAAATTTGATAAAATGAAGGATCGTGAGGAGTTAGCAAAAATGATTGCTTTGGGTTGTCTACCTTTTTCTTTTGCTTCTTCATCATATCTTATTATGTATATTCAAAGGATTTACAATCCTTTATTTAAAGGTATCCCTAGAAGTATTTGTAGATCTGATATCTTTAGACTTCATGGACAATATCAAACATACATACGTTATTTGTTTAGCCACCTTCCTTGTAGAGTTTCTCTAACTTCTGATATTGGCCATGCTGTTAATGGAAATGATTATTTGACAATTACATGTCATTGGATAGATGATACTACTTGTATGCAAAAACGTATTATCGCTTTTAAATATGATGAAGATCAGAGTCATACTGTTGCGTTTATAAGTAGTACTATTTGTGAAGTTGTTAAATTTGATAATCTCAAGCAAAAAGTATAGTGTATGTCTTTTGATAATGCTTCTAACAATAATGCCGCAATTTCAATATTAAAACTGCATTTGCAACCAACTCTTGATGAAATTTTTCATATTAGGTGTGCATGTCATGTTTATAATTTAATTGTTAAAAGTGGCCTTGATTTATTTTCAACTGAGATTACTCATGTTAGAAGAGCAGTTGGTGTTATTCAAGGAAATAATAGACAATCTAGAATAAAGAAATTTAAGAATAAGTGTATCCAGTACAACCTTAAACCCAGATTCATGCCAGACGAAATTGTTACTAGATGGAATTATACATATATATTTTTAAAATGTTGCTACAAATATAGATTTCCAATAACTGAAGTTGCTAATGCGCATTGTACTGATCTAAACCATATGTTAACAACTACTACTTGGGAGGTCATTAATGATGTTGTTAAATTTTTACATAAATTTTATACAGCTACTGTTGAGTTTTCTGGAGCATATTACCCTACTGTTACTATGGCTTTAGTACATAGCTGAAATTTCTTTTCTACTCTTTGAATTTAAGAAGAAAGAAAAATATAGGGATGTTGTTAAAAAAATGCAAGCAAAATTCAAAAAATATTTCTTTCCAATTCCTCCGATTTACTTAATTAGTGCTGTTTTAAATCCTTCTATTAAGATGTCTGATTGTCACCAATTAATGAATGCTTTATATACTTATATGGAGATTGGACCAACTGAAACCCCAGATTTATATAATTGTATGAACAAGCTAAATGAATATTTACAACAATTATATAATTATTATGCAAATGTAATTGATGATGATGCTCGTAGTGTAGGCAATGTTAATCCCACTATGCATTGTACCACTTCTGCTACTGTGGATGATGAAGAAGGCCTTGATAGTTTTAATATTTTTTCTACATTTTCTAACACTCAAACCAGTAGCGGGAACATTGATGAACTTCAATTCTACTTGCAGAAGCAAAAAGAGCCTCGCACAAAGGAATTTTCACCGTTGGGATGGTGGCATGAGAATGGAAAGCAATTTCCTGTTCTTTTCGCTATGGCTCGGGACGTGCTGAATGTGCCAATTTCAACTGTTGCATCAGAGAGTGCATTTAGCCAAGCAAGACAACAACTTGGAGACACCCGTCACTCATTGGGAAGCAATGCTTTGGAAGTTTTAGTATGTTTCAGAGATTGGATTAGAACGGAACGAAGAAATCAAGGACGTGAATATGTTGATAGCCCAGAAGACGAGGAACTTGGAGATATATTAACACATGGTAACCCATCCGAATTTAACACTCCAGAAGAAGGTCACTCAGTTCATATTGATTATGAAGAACTTACAAAGGCAATGCAAAACCTTTGAATTTACTCTTTTTTGGTTAATTTACTTGTTGTTAAATGTAAACCTTTCAATTTGTAAGTTTGAATTTTGAAATAAATGTAGCACTTGCAATTTATAAGTGCAATTTTTTCCAATCTTCCTTGTATTCTTTATGTTAATAATATAACTTACAATAGTTATACAAAATACAAAAAAAAATTAAAAAATACACTAAACCCAGCCTGACCCGGCCCGGCCCCCTCAACCCGTAACCCTTACGGTTCAATTTTTACCCGGATGAACCTGAACCTGAACCCGTTAAACCCGGTAAGCCCCAACCCGTAACCGGCCCGGACCATAACCCGTACGGGTTCAAAAATTCCCTACCCAGCCTGGCCCGGCCCACCCGTTAAGCACCCATAATCCTGATATAGCCACAGTACGAAGGATACGGTAGCACTTCTCCAGAAATCCCAAGGCATCCTTTGATTTTAGTCCACTGAATACCGGAGGATCATACTTCTTGAACCTCTCAAGTCTTCGCAGCTCATCCTCTGAAGCCACTCCCCTATCCTCGGGCTGAACTGGCACTGCAGGCGATGTAGGAATAATCTCAGGGACCTGCTCAACATGCACTCGCTGCTCAGGAGTGCAGGCGGCGGGAGTCTGTGCTCCTCCCCCGGCCTGGGATGTGGCTGCAGCAAGGGGAAGCAACCCTGCCTGAGCCAAAGTGGTGTACATGCTCATGAACTGTGCCAGAGTCTCCTGAAGAGCTGGAGTAGTAGTAGCAGTAGTAGGCGTGTCAGGTGCCTGGACTCCGGCTGGAACTGTTGGTGGTACCTCGGCGGCAGCTCGCGCAGGTGCTCTGGCTGCACCACGTGCGCGTCCTCGGCCTCTACCCCGGCCCCGGCCTCTAACGGCTGCAGTAGGGGGCGCGGGTGCCTGATCATCTCGAGTAGCACGTGTCCTCACCATCTGTGAGAGAATAGAAGACAGAAGTTTAGAATTGTGATGTCAAAATATCGCATGACAAGGAAATCAAATGAAGTGGAAATTTTTCCTAACAGTTACATAGCCTCTCGTAGATAAGTACAGACGTCTCCGTACCGATCAGCGAGACTCTAATAAACCGGCTTGTTATCTGTGACTCCTATGAACCTAGAGCTCTGATACCAACTTGTCACGACCCCGTTTCACCCTCCGCGAACCATCGTGACGGCACCTACTCTCTACGACTAGGTAAGCCTAAATTGCGGAAGATAAACAAACTTGCGGAAAAAAACGGTTCAAAAACAGAAATAGAGCAATAATAGTGTTAAATGTGACACTCGGCATATACCATATATATATATATATATATATATATATATATATATATATATATATATATATATATATATATATATATATATATATATATAAGAGTCTCAAAACCAATATGTAAATCCAAGACCCGGAACCCCACGAATCACAAGCTGAGATAAATGCTACATAGCTCTAACTCCGGAATGTCTAATAAAAACAGAAAGATACAGAAGGGCTAAATACTAGGGCAGGAATAGAAAGGGACTCCTTGGTCTGCGGACACGGTAGATGTACCTCGGAGTCTCTAAGCAGTCGCCTCCCTCAAGGATGGTAGGCCTGATCAGCGGTACCTGGATCTGCACATGAAAAACATGCGCAGAAGGGGCATGAGTATACCACAGTGGTACTCAGTAAGTGCCAAGCCTAACCTCGGTTGAGTAGTGACGAGGAAGGTCAGGGCCCTACTGAGGTTAATAAATAATAAAATGATAGGATAAGATAAACAATATAATTGAGAAGCTACAGTAAAAGTCTATACGGGATAATAAGAGTACAATAACGGAAACAGAATATAAAGGCAAATCACAAGGAAATACCACTCATAACAAGGATAATAATCGGGGATCTCTTGGTATCCCGAGGATCTCTTAGTATCCTCAATATATACACTAGGGATCACTTGGTATCCCGAGGATCTCTTGGTATCCTCAATATATGCCAGGAATCTCTTGGTATCCCGAGGATCTCTCGATATCCTCAATATACGTGCCAAGGATCTCTTGGTATCCCGCAGCTCAGTCCAGATCATAATTTCGTGTAGGGGATCTCCCGGGATGTCGTCCCGTAGTCCCAAATTAAAAGTACACAGCAGCAACACAAGAGTATTAAATCAAATGCCAACTTCGTACAAGTAAACAGTTAATTCTAGCCTAACAGGCTTCACGTAATGCAATTAAGGCAATTTAAGCAAATAGGCAGTTAAGTCAACCAAGCATGCTTTTCTAACTAACAACATGCTAAGTTTGCAAGTAAAATAAAACAGGAAGGAAAGGAACTCAGTTTAAATACTTAAAGTAAAATCGGGTTTTCAACAATTAGCTCAAGTACGCACTCGTCACCTCACGTACAAGGCATTTCAATTATCAAATATCATATCCTAAGGGGAAGGTCCCCCACACAAGGTTAGACAAGCCACTTACCTTGAACCAGCTCAAAAACAACCTGACACCACGTCTTTGCCACGAGTTCTCGACTCCAAATGGCCCAAATCTATTAAATTTATTTGCATAATATAAATAACACTTCAAGTAACTGATTCTACGATTATATTCTAAGCTAATACGCGAAATTGTATAAAATGACCAAAACGCCTCTCGGGCCCACATCTCGGAATCGGGTAAAAATTATATATTCCGGACACTCATTCACTCACGAGTCTAACCATATAAGAATCACTCAAATCGGATGTCAAAAATCCAATCAAAACTCAATAATTCGGCCTATGAAGTTTATCAAATTTTTCCCCAAATTTTCCACCAATATTCGAAATTTAAAGACTAAATTTAAGTTAGGAATCATGGAAATTGATGTAAGTTGGGTAGAGATCACTTACCCAAGTTACCCAGGTGCAAAAGTCTTCAAAAATCGCCCCTCCCGAGCTCTCAAATTCGAAAATGTGAAAATAGGCTTAAACCCTCGAATTGGGATTTTAAGAAATCTGCCCAGGTATTTGTACATCGCGATCGCGAAAGGGGACCTGCGATCGCGAAGAGTAAAATTTGAGGGCTCCTGAACTGGGCTACGCGAACGCGAGATGGGTCATGCGATCGCGAAGAAGGAAAAGGGCGGGCTTACGCGTTCGCGAACAAGGCCACGTGAACGCGAAGGGTAAAAGACCACTGGGCCATATCTCTACTACGCGAACGCGAAAGAGGTAATGCGAACGCGAAGGAGGAAGGGACGGGCTTCCGCAATCGCGAACCAAGTCATGCGACCACGAAGAACAAATTAGACCCCCTCCGAAAATACACTACGCGAACGCGGAGGAAAGGTCGCGAACGCGATGAAGGAAACCAGATACGAGATTTTTCTGCAATTCTACAAGTTCCAAAATGACCCGTTGAGCATCCAAAATACACCCGATGCCCCTGGGACCTCAACCAAACCTGCCAACCAATCCTAAAACATCATTCAAACTTGTTCCAACCTTCAGAACACTAAAAACTACATCAAAACACCTACTTTTCATCGGATTCAAGCTTAAGAATTCCAAAAACTCTAAAAACACACTTTCGATCAAAAAGTCTATCAAACCGCGTCCGAAAGACCTGAAATTTTGCACACATGTCACATTAAACACTACGGACCTACTCCAACTTCCGGAATTCCATTCCGACCCTCGGATCAAACTCACACTATCGAACCGGAAACTTCAAAAATTCAACTTTCGGCATTTCAAGCCTAAATTAGCTACGGGCCTCTAAAACACAATCCGAACACGCTCCTAACCCTGAAATCACCCAATGAAGCTAACGGAACCATCGGATTTCCATTCCGAGGCCGGCTTCACGTTGTTCTGACTACGGTCAACTTTCCAACACTTAAGCTCTCATTTAGGGACTAAGTGTCCCAAAACTCTCCGAAACTCAAAATCGAACATCCCGGCAATTCAAATTAGCAGAAATAAACTTGGGGAAAGCAGTTAATAGGGGATCGGGGCGTTAATTCTTAAGACGACCGGCCGGGTCGTCACACTATAAAACTTTTTGGAACATTCAAAAGTTCTAAGTCCAACCTTGAAATAATATCTCAAAATATAAAATTATGAAATCTTTTAAGAAATATTTATAAATTACATCACAATAAGTATATTTATGTATTAAATATATCTAAAAAGTTTATATATGTAATGTCGAGTTGGTTTGGTTTCGGTTTGACTTTCTTTAGTTACAACCAAACCAATTATGGTCAGTTTTTTTTCCTAACACCAAACCAAATCAAACCAAATCATAGTCTTTTTTTTTTCTCGGTTAGACTCGAATTATTGAATTGGTACGGTTTGTCGGTTTCCTTTGTACACCCTAGTAATAACATACCAAACTCCTTGAATATGTCCAAAAACTATCACAACATAATAAATTATCCATTAAGGGATTGACACTTTTCTTCTACTTTCTACAAAGCTAATAATATTATTCGAGAATAATCTTTTAGGCGAGCAACTTGATTAAATTACTTTCCTTAGTGCCTTTTTACTGTAGTAGATAGGTTTTACAATTTGGGGAAATTGCTTTTCGAGTTGCAACCTGTACTGGTAGACTGTTAGTGATAGTGTGATAAGGTGCAACAACTAAGCGTACTTATATCTATGACCAAACTCAATAATATTTGGCAATTTAAGAAGCAGGTATCTAGGATATTTGCTGCACTTTCAGACAGGGGTGTTCGTCGGTCGGTACGGTACGATATTTAGACATTTCGATTCGGTATTCGATTTCTTAAAATCCTATACCAATACAGTACCTAATTAAATTCGGTATGGTTCGATTTTTCTCCTTTCGATTTCGGTTTATTCGGTTCGGTAACTTCAGTTTATTCGGTTTGAATACTAACTAGTGCATAGAGTCATACATTCTAATTTTCTTAATTAAAGTACTCAAAAATACAAAACTGAAAATGTTTGTTGACAAAAAATTTGTCCAAAACCAGCAATTATCGAACCAAATAGAGAAAATTGTACATAAAAGAATATTTGATCATTACAAATGTCTTGTTACTTGTTTAGAGTTAATTAATGAACTTTGAGAATAACGGAAAGTAAAATTTTGAATTTTTTATATTTATGTTATAACTGATAATATGTGTTTTATGTAATATAATATATATTTCGGTACGGTATCGGTATTTCGGTATTTTATTTTAAAATACTAAATACCATACCTAATACCAATTTCTTAAAAAACTTAAACCAAATACCAAAATACCGTATACCAAAATTTTCGATTTCGATATGGTAGTTCGGTATTTACCAAATTATGCCCAGCCCTACTTTCAGGTTTTACAATTGCTAGCCATTATTATTATTTTTAGGCGGTAACTTGTATAGGATCATTTTGTGCCCCTACTTTCAGGTTTTACAATTGCTAGCCATTATTATTATTTTTAGGCTGTAACTTGTATAGGATCATTTTGTGGCTACCGGATGACATAACTTTCGTCCGTGTGGCTAAAAATGAATTTGCTCATTTAAGAAGCAGGTATCTAGGAAATTTGGCGCACTTTCAGGTTTTTCAATTGCTAGCCGTTATTATTATTTTTAGGCTATGACTTGTATAGGGTCATTTTGTGGCTACCGGAAGACATAACTTTGGCCCGAGTGACTATAAATGAATTTTGCTCATATTTTTTTTACTATTTGTTGCTTTTAAATTTAAATCATACATAATTTTAATACAAAATTAAATCAAAAGAAGGGGACACATTATATATGATAAATATTGGTCATTTTCAAGAGTTAATATTTCGTTTAATCTTTATTTTTAAGATCTTATTTTTTTTAAAAGATATACACATTGTTATAGGGTGCAGGCGTATCCTAAATCTAGTATCATAAAAAAGGTAAAGTTAACGTTATGAAGCAAAACCTCAAAAGTCTCTACAATTATCCCTAATTTCTTTAATTCATTTTCTCTGTCACATAATTATTGGGACCAACGAGTACATCTAAGAGCATCCATACAACAATAGCACGCAGATGCTTAAGAAATGACCAAATGGTTATTGAGGATAGTTATCACCAAATTAAGATGCACATCCTACTGGACATGTCTTCACTGTTTACCTAAAAGAAGAGAATACTGAGAAATTAAAATACATAAGAAATAGTAGGTGCTGCTAATCAGATCCCCGAGGAATTCAAATTGTAACATCTATAACAATACCAAGCATATCAAGTTTCAACAAGCAAAATACTCTTAAGAAATTAAAATCCACATGCAATAGCTGTGGTGCTACTCAGATCCACTTTCATTTCCATGAGACTATAGTGCTAAACGAAAATAGAAATGAGAAAACAGCATAACCCAAAATTGCCTTGTAAATTCTGTTCCAATGTCAACCTCTCAACGATTGGCCTTGGCAACTCTTTCAATCTCATCCTTCTTCTTAATGGCATAGCTGCAGAAACAAAAATCATTCACAGGAGTAAGCAATAAAGCCGTACATATCCAAAGAAACTGAGTTGGAAAGAAAGGTGAACCAATCAAGTATACACTCAAAATCTCAAGCCTTTTACCTATTTGAAGAACCCTTGGCAGCATTGATGAGTTCATCTGCAAGGCACTCAGCTATGGTCTTGATGTTCCTGAAAGCACTCTCACGTGCACCAGTTGTCAGCAAATAAATGGCCTGGTTAACACGGCGAAGTGGAGAAATATCAACAGCCTGACGCCTCACAACACCAGCTGAACCAATACGAGTTGCATCTTCCCTGGCCCACTAATATGATCAAATGGAGAAGCAAAGCTATCAGTGAGACAGATGTATCAGTAGGGTATTTGAACAATATTGGTTGAAGTTGGAAAAAAAAGTATTTGAAAGTTGANTTTGAACAATATTTGGTTGAAGTTGGAAAAAAAAGTATTTGAAGTTGAAGTTGAAAAAGAGTATTCGAAAGTTGAAGTTGTATTTAGACATGAACTACACCTAGAAAAGATGTTTAAGAAAGTTGAAGATTTGTGAGTAAATTCATTATTTTATTTGAGATACTCCTCAAACTAGTATTTAAAATCATCCAGCAGCATTTGGGATACTCAAATTTCAGTATTTGTAAATATAGAACGGCCAAACCAATATCTGAAAATACTGAAGCATTTGACAATGGGCCCACTGTTAACCCCATTTAAAATAAAACAAAAATAAAAGATTGAAGAATATGTGAATGAATTAAGCGCCAATCATCAGTGTGCACCTGTTAATGACGGCATCAACAATGACTTGAATTGGGTTCTGGTCAGTCAACAAATGAATGATCTCCATTGCGTGCTTGATTATGCGGACGGCCATTAGCTTCTTTCCGTTGTTCCGTCCATGCATCATAAGAGAGTTGGTGAGCCGTCTCAACAATTCGGGGCACTGGGACCTTCCTGAAACGCTTAGCCTGGTATCTACCAGCTGTGTGTGGCATATAAACTGGATGCTTGGAAGCAGTTGCTGTGATGTAATCCTCAACAGAGATTGTACATTCGATCGTTACACCTAAAAAAGTGAGTACTCATAGTTNAATTTTGCTCATATTTTTTTTTATTATTTGTTGCTTTTAAATTTAAATCATACATAATTTTAATACAAAATTAAATCAAAAGAAGGGGACACATTATATATGATAAATATTGGTCATTTTCGAAGGTTTAATATTTCGTTTAATCTTTATTTTTAAGATCTTATTTTTTTTAAAAGATATACACATTGTTATAGGGTGCAGGCGTATCCTAAATCTAGTATCATAAAAAAGGTAAAGTTAACGTTATGAAGCAAAACCTCAAAAGTCTCTACAATTATCCCTAATTTCTTTAATTCATTTTCTCTGTCACATAATTATTGGGACCAACGAGTACATCTAAGAGCATCCATACAACAATAGCACGCAGATGCTTAAGAAATGACCAAATGGTTATTGAGGATAGTTATCACCAAATTAAGATGCACATCCTACTGGACATGTCTTCACTGTTTACCTAAAAGAAGAGAATACTGAGAAATTAAAATACATAAGAAATAGTAGGTGCTGCTAATCAGATCCCCAAGGAATTCAAATTGTAACATCTATAACAATACCAAGCATATCAAGTTTCAACAAGCAAAATACTCTTAAGAAATTAAAATCCACATGCAATAGCCTTGTAAATTCTGTTCCAATGTCAACCTCTCAACGATTGGCCTTGGCAACTCTTTCAATCTCATCCTTCTTCTTAATGGCATAGCTGCAGAAACAAAAATCATTCACAGGAGTAAGCAATAAAGCCGTACATATCCAAAGAAACTGAGTTGGAAAGAAAGGTGAACCAATCAAGTATACACTCAAAATCTCAAGCCTTTTACCTATTTGAAGAACCCTTGGCAGCATTGATGAGTTCATCTGCAAGGCACTCAGCTATGGTCTTGATGTTCCTGAAAGCACTCTCACGTGCACCAGTTGTCAGCAAATAAATGGCCTGGTTAACACGGCGAAGTGGAGAAATATCAACAGCCTGACGCCTCACAACACCAGCTGAACCAATACGAGTTGCATCTTCCCTTGGCCCACTAATATGATCAAATGGAGAAGACAAAGCTATCAGTGAGACAGATGTATCAGTAGGGTATTTGAACAATATTTGGTTGGATTTGGAAAAAAAAGTATTTGAAGTTGAAGTTGAAAAAGAGTATTCGAAAGTTGAAGTTGTATTTAGACATGAACTACACCTAGAAAAGATGTTTAAGAAAGTTGAAGATTTGTGAGTAAATTCATTATTTTATTTGAGATACTCCTCAAACTAGTATTTAAAATCATCCAGCAGCATTTGGGATACTCAAATTTCAGTATTTGTAAATATAGAACGGCCAAACCAATATCTGAAAATACTGAAGCATTGGACAATGGGCCCACTGTTAACCCCATTTAAATAAACCAAAAATAAAAGATTGAAGAATATGTGAATGAATTAAGCGCCAATCATCAGTGTGAACCTGTTAATGACGGCATCAACAATGACTTGAATTGGGTTCTGGTCAGTCAACAAATGAATGATCTCCATTGCGTGCTTGATGATGCGGACGGCCATTAGCTTCTTTCCGTTGTTCCGTCCATGCATCATAAGAGAGTTGGTGAGCCTCTCAACAATTGGGCACTGGGCCTTCCTGAAACGCTTAGCCTGGTATCTACCAGCTGTGTGTGGCATATAAACTGGATGCTTGGAAGCAGTTGCTGTGATGTAATCCTCAACAGAGATGTCATTGATCTTCACCAAAAAGTGAGATCATAGTTAAGGAGAAATCTTTCAAATTGCATTTAAGATAAGTTTCAGCCTCGCTAATACAGCAACTTAAGAATAATACTCAATTAAAAAAGGCAGAAACAGAAGTAACAATCACCTTAGTATTTAGTTAGCCCACTTAATTTTCTCACCCTCTCTCGCTCTCTACAGAGTCTGCATTAAACCCAATGTTCTCCACTCCGGAATGTTATTGAGAAAGAATTACACTTTTACTGAGTAGCAACAGCTTTTCCTTCTATTTCAGGGAATAACCAGCTAAAAAATATAGCCCATAATATTTGCCCTCCTAATACCTCTCCCCACCGAATTAGCTTATTTGGCTATCTGGCCCGAGTCTATAGGAGTGCAACATTCTAAAAGGAACATGTAAACTTAAAATCGCATAGAAGTAGTCTCAAAAGTCCTATAATCTCTTGGATTCAAATATGGCAGTGGAAGATAAAATCTATATAGAAGATACCAATTTGCTAAAGTCAAGTCTTAGTCATGTTAGTAAGTCCACTATAAGTCCAATGATCCTTAGGAATCTCTTAGTCCTGCTAGATATAAAATGTGGAGCAACTTAGATAGCGAGAGTTCATATAGCCAGCCCAACTTGCTTGGGATTCAAGTCTAGTTGTTTGTTGCTGCATCTGGCACATTACTATCCTACTGCAAGTCTTTTTTATCATGGCCCTATAAGTTGAAAAATCAGTTTCTGTTTTCCGTTTATGGAAAGTCAATGTAACAAATTATCAGTTTATTCTTCAAATTTCTAAGTTTTGGTACTCAAGCTCTATAGGCAGCAATTTTCCGTGTATGATAAGAACACAAAAAGTACATTCAGCTTGGATCTAGGTGACTTCAAATTTCAAAATTTACAATAAAATAAAACGTGCAAAGGAAAGAGTTATTAGCAGATATAGACATGTCGCTGTATTTAGGTACCTGGACATCGTCGTAGGTCCAGCGATTGAAAAGCATAACATCACTGTGAATCTTATTCTCTGCGGTTGCGTCTACTGGGGCGGCTACTACACCTGCGTCCATTTTTTCTTCTCTGCTCCAATTCTTCACCTGCTGCACAAATTTAACAGTTAGAACAATGCATTTCGCAGTATTTTTGTGTTTGTATATACAGATAGAAGGAGGGAGCCGCTCACCTTACGGGAGGAGTCTTTGCCTGCTGCTGCTGCTGTATCAGAGAGTGGAGTGTGTTAAAGCCCTAGAAACTTTATAGTAGGGTTTCGCGGAAGGGGGGCAAGGCTATAATGTTATAGTTCGGCCCAATCTATATTGGGCTTTCTACTCTGCTATGTCTTGGATCCGACTTTGTCGTCGAGCCCAAATCCAATTACTGCAAGTCGATTTTTTATGGAATTTTACCTAGCTATACTATTCCATTAGTATTGTACCCGCACGATGTGCGGATAATATTATGATCCTGCTAAATCTTAATTTAAAAAAAATTATATGAATAATTATTTGCAGAAACTCAAATATTATAACTCCATATATATATTTGGAGATGCACACAAATTAAAACATAATGTTGATTCAAAAATTAATAATACTATATGATAATAATGTAATAAAAATATACTTTAGCAATATTTTAATTAAATTAAAAAAACTATTATCTCAACAGAAGTACTTCTTACAACATTAACTTACATCTTTAATGTTAAAAGACAGACTAATATGTACATAATTGATGATATATTGACACCAACATATCATCACTTTAGGGAATTATCAACATATAGAACAATTGGATTAAAATTTACTCAATAATTTTGATGCCACTTTAATTTTAACCACACAATTGAAGTCCTATTGCTTTTAATAGTTTAAATGATACTTTTAGAATTGTTCATATCACTTTCTAAGTAAATATTGGATAAAAATTTAAATTTTATGGGTTTATTTTTATTTAGCAATTCATTTCGTAAGAATCAAGATTTTTTTCAATAAATAAAAATTTAATCTACTTTTAATATTTCTCTTCTACCTTGCATATATCCTAAAAGAAGATGAGTTGCTACAACTTGGTTGGTAATTCCTAATTAAATTAACTTACCTTTAATTATTGTCATCTTCCTTATTATGTGTAAATCGCAATTTCAGATAGTACGATAATATTCCTCTATATTTCACTCTGTCAAATCTATTTTATTTTAATTTAC